>NC_079197.1:188129717-188204717 GCF_029499605.1 Hyla sarda | reverse complement strand
TATATATATATATATATATATATGTGTGTTATATATATTATTAATTTATGTTCATTATGTATCTATTTGTTTATTTGTTATTATTTTTATCATTATAATAATTATTATTATATTATTATTATTATTATTATTATTATTATTATAAGTATTATTATAAATTTCATTATTATTATTATTATTATTATTATTATTATTATTATGGATTTTGACATCAGTTTTATTTGCCACACATATAACGCAGAAAAATACATTAATGCAGCACAGAAAGTCTAGTGTCAGGAGCCCAGACTTCATTAGAGTCATCTTAAAGAGAACCTGTCCAGTCTAGCACTCAGGGTGTCATTCAGAATGGTCCGGGAGGATGGAGAGTGCGAAAAGCGTGACTGGAAGCCATTGCGTCTTCTCCCCCATGTCTGGATAGTAGTAATTAGCATACAGCACAATCCAATCAAAGTTGGCGGCATGAAAACCAAAAGGCCGATCTCCTAATCTTTCAGGTCTTGGCCGCCAGTGTATCGGGCACTAGAGATCTGACAGGTCCCCTTTAAATAAACTGTAATTTTTGCAGAATTCCAGCAGATCGAAAAAAAAAAAAAAAGTCTTTATTCTCCCTTATTCACTGAAGACCATTTTAGTCCTTTCTTTGGGACCTTTTACAAAACCGCTTGAAAGAAAAAGTTCTAAGGAGAGACGGAAATGTTGTTGCAGTGAATATTGGAGAATAGATAGAACTATACATTATTCTTTTCTTTTGTTTTTTAGTCTGATAAATGATGGGGGTGGTCAGGCCCCAGAAGAAGCCGTAAAGACGAAACTCAAGACGTGCTTCATGTGTTTGGTCTCTCGCTATCTTACCGATACTTTATATGTCCGATGTCTCGTGAGAACAATATTTGATGTTCTTTGAAGATCTGGTGTATTCTCTGTAGAAGCTGGAATTCCGACCATTCTTCTGTGTTACAGGCATCTTTGGCCATAAAGCTACCATATTTTTCGCCGTATAAGACGCATTTTTTTCTCCTCAAAACTGGGGGCGGGGGGAAATTCAGTGCCTCTTATACGGCGAATACACACACCTATCGGTTCGGTCCCTGCGGCCATCAACAGCCGGGACCCGCGGCTAATACAGGACATCACCAATCGCGTTGATGCCCTGTATTAACCCTTCAGATGTGGCGAAGCTGACCGCCGCGTCTGAAGCGAAAGTCGGGCTGTTCGGGACCGCTGCGGTGAAATCGCGGCGTCCCGAACAGCTTACAGGACACCGGGAGGGACCTTACCTGCCTCCTCGGTGTCTGCTCCGTGCCGGGATCCCCTGCATGGCCGGCACTCTCCTCATCACGTCGTCACGCACGCCGTCCCGTCATCCAATAGGAGCAGCGTGCGTAGCGACGTGATAGCGTGGATCCTGGGGAAGAAGACGTCCGGAGCGTCGGGGACACCACGGGGACGCGGTGACTGCGATGGAGCAAAATCCAAGGCAGCGGTGACGAGCGGTGACGGGTCCGGAGCGGCAGGGACAGGTGAGTATTACCTCCTATACCAGTGGTCTTCAACCTGCGGACCTCCAGATGTTGCAAAACTACAACTCCCAGCATGCCCGGACAGCAGTTGGCTGTCCGGGCATGCTGGGAGTTGTAGTTTTGCAACATCTGGAGGTCCGCAGGTTGAAGATCACTGTTGGGTGCAGAATCTTTTTTTTCTAGATTTTGCACCTTTAAAATTGGTTGCGTCTTATATGCCGGTGCGTCCTATAGGGCGAAAAATACGTTAATAAACCAGAAATACCAAAAGGTCTCTGTCTACCCCTGAATGTATTGGTATAATATAGATGACCAATAACTTTATTATGAACAATTCATTTCAATATACAATTTATCTCTTTATCTAGTACAGACTGAGGAAGCTCCAGCCACAAAGAGGTCCCCGGTGCCCATATCACCTAAACGCTGTCCGATGTATATGGCGGGTATATGAAGAACTAAATCTCTGTGTCTAATACGTTGGTTCCAGTCTGATTTTACTCTTTGGTGCATGGTGCATAAATACCAATACAGACAGCAGGTTACATTGACACTACATGCACTGGACGTTCCTGGCTCTATGTACCACTGAAACGTTCCTTCTAACTGTGTGTGCATCTTAAGGCGCACGCACACCATGTTTTTGCTATACAGTTCCCGTATACGGTTTTAAGTTAAAAACCGTATGGAACTGTATAGAAAACCGTATGCATTGACTTAAAGGGGTATTCCAGGCCAAACCTTATATATATATATATATATATATATATATATATATATATATATATATATATATATATCAACTGGCTCCAAAAAGTTAAACAGATTTGTAAATTACTTCTATTAAAAAATCTTAATCCTAAATCTTCTGAAGTTTTCGGTCTATCTGCTCAATGATGATGTCACGTCCCAGGAGCTGTGCATGATGGGAGAATATCCCCATAGGAACTGCACAGCTCCCGGGACGTGAGTCATGATTGAGCAGTTAGACAGAAAACAACAACTCAATTTCAGAAGCTAATAACTATTGGAAGGATTAAGATTTTTTAATAGAAGTAGTTTACAAATCTGTTTAACTTTCCGGAGCCAGTTGATATATAAAAAAAAGTTTTGGCCTGGAATACCCCTTTAACATTGTAAACCATATGTCCGTTTTGCATCTTAGGGTGCATGCACACCACGTTTTTGCAATACAGTTCCCGTATCAGGTTTTTGATGAAAAACGGATTCCTCAAAACCTGACTAAACTGTATCAAAACGCGTGTACAAATTTCAACCTGTATACAGTTAAAAACAAATTTCAACCTGTATACAGTTAAAAACTGTATACGGTTTGAAAAATGATGTCCGTTGCATCCGTTTTGTAAGAAAAAAATGTATACGTTTTTAACTTTTCACTCCATTATGGATAAAGTTTCACTTGTTTGCTTGAAATTTCCCAAAAAAACCTGTGCAAAGTCAAAAAACCGTATGGTGAAAACCGGATGGAACCGTACGCACATATGGTTCTGTACGGTTCCCATTGACTCCCATGTTTAAAAAAAAAAAAAACGTATAGGGTTTAATACAGTTTTTCACCCGGAAAACGTGGTAGACAGGTTTTGGTACGGGGAAAAAAAACTGACAAAACCGTACAGGATGCAAAAGAGACACAACCTGATGCATTTTTTGGCGTACAGTTTTCAATGGAGAGTCAATACATACGGTTTTCAATACGGTTCCGTTCGGTTTTCACATTGGAAATGTATACGGGAAATGTATTGCAAAAACGTGGTGTGAATGCCGCCTTAGTTTTGTCCTTTTTTTTACCCGTACCCCAAACCGTAGTCTACCACGTTTCTTGGTCCGGGTTAAAAATGGTATTAAATCATATATGTTTTTTTTTTTTAAACATGGGAGTCAATGGGAACCGTACAGAACCGTTTGTGTGTTCGGTTCCATCCGGTTTGCACCATACGGTTTTTGACTTTGCACAGTTCCTTTTTCTTGGAATTTCAATCAAACAAGAGAAAATGAATTCAAAATGGAGTGAAAAGCTTAAAAATTTATAAATTTTTTTCTTAAAAAACGGATGCAACCGGATATCATTTTTCAAACTGTATACGGTTTTCAACCGTATATGAGTTAAAATTTTATTTGCTTTTTCGGCCGTATGCGGTTTCCCAACCGCAGGCAAAAACGTGGTCGACCGCGTTTATGCCTATGGTCGGGAAACCGCATACGGCCGAAAATGCAGCCGACCGGAGGCTGCGGTTCACTCCGGTCGGCTCATAGACATACATTAAATACGGTTCCCCTATATGGCTGAGTGCGGGCGCCGTGATTAAGCCCCACCCCCCTCCTCCCAGCCATATACGGGAACTGTAAGTACAAAACATAGTGTGAACCCAGCCTAACTATGGCTCAAAAACTGCCAGAAAAAAAAACAAGTGTAAACTTGGCCTTACAAAATTCCTGACTAGGGCTGGGCGGTATGACCAAATGTGTGTATCATGGTATTTTTGTAACTTTTGGCGGTTCCACAGTATATAACGGTATTTCCTACTCCTCCCCTCCCCCCCCCAAATTAATCAGCCCAGCGCGGCCCCCATCAGGGTAAATACTCACATGTCACCGCAAGCACTGCCCTCCTCGTCCTGTTTGTTGTGGCCGCCAGCGCTGACACTCTATACTGTATCCCTATGCCTCGGCTGTAAAAGGGAAACAAAATAAACTAACGCATGTTCCGACGTCGGCCTTACGTCGGGCGGGAACGTCGGACAGCCGTCAGCCTATCACCGGCCTCAGCAATGTTCCGCCTCGGCCGCTGATAGGCTGAGCACACTGTCTTGTAAGGAGCTGGAGTTTCTTACATGACAGTGCACTCAGCCTATCACCGGCCGGGGTCGGAACATCGCTGTGGCCGGTGACAGACTGACGGCTGTCCGACGTTCCCGTCCCCAAGAAGCAGGTGAGGTCGGTACCGGACCAACGGGAGGTGAGTTAAAGTTTATTTTGTTTCTTTTTTGCAGCCCGGACTTAGGGATACCACACAGTATAGACCAGTGGTCTTCAACCTGCCGACCTCCAGATGATGCAAAACTACAACTCCCAGCTTGCCCGGACAGCCATTGGCTGTCCGGGCATGCTGAGAGTTGTAGTTTTGCAACATCTGGAGGTCCTCAGGTTGAAGACCACTGGTATAGAGTGTCAGCACCGGCGGCCGCAACAATCAGGAGGAAGAGGAGGGCAGCGCTTGCGGGTGACATATGAGTATTTACCCCGATGGGAACAGCGCTGGGCTGATCATTAATTGGGGGGGGGGGGGGGGCAGAACAGCGCCCAAGGGTTACATGTGAGTAGTTCCTGATGTGGGGACAGTGCAGCGCTGGGCTGATTTATTCATTCCCGAGGGGGAGGGGCCAAACCGGTATTGCGGTATGGGTTAAAATTCATATCATGCAGCACAAAAAATTCAGCATTCGGTATGAACCGGTATACCGCCCAGCCGTAACTAATGTGTTGTAAAAAAGTTTATGGAAAAGCAGCCGTCAGTGCATTGTCCCTGAGTTACACGGAGTGTTGTGTAGGATTCTTTGTGGGTTTTAATTCTTTAATTTTTTTTTTCCACGGTATTTACTAAGGTTTCCCTACATTTTCCACTTTCCCTACATTTTCCACTTTCCTTACGTTTTGCTTTTTTTTACACCTTCTCCGATCTGTCGGGTTTTCCTCAGCTCAAATCCACCACATTTCTTGTGGAAACTTTAGTCATTTATTTTTTTATTTTTTTTAAATTTTTTTTAATGGAGGGGAAATGCCCTGACCACGCCCCTTTTCAGGTTTTCTCAGTAAAATGAAACGTTTGTCCGTTTTTTTCAGTTCTGGTGCAAATTCTTGAGCAATCCACTCAGTAGGGACTCATTAGGGATATAGGTTGAACTTGATGGACTCGGGTCTTTTTTCAACCATATGAACTATGTTACTAATGCGTCAGAATCTGGTGCAGAACCTGACAAAACATGTCGGGTTTACAATAGTAAATCAGGGCCATTGTATGAGAAATTTGCTGTAATTCCTAATGGCCAATAAAATGATGCTAAGGAATTATACAATCCGAGCGTAAAACATGTTAAAAAAAAAAAAAAGTTTGTAGGAAATTTCAACTTTATATATTTTATTTTACATACCGTATATACTCGAATATAAGCCAAGTTTTTCAGCACGGTTTTTCGTGCTGAAAACGCCCCCCTTGGCTTATACTTCTCAGTGGTCTTCAACCTGCGGACCTCCAGATGTTGCAAAACTACAACTCCCAGCATGCCCGGACAGCCATCATTCTGGGCTGTCCATCTTCACCGGGAGGCCCTCTTCTCCGCTCCAGGCCGGCCCCGGACTAGTGACGTTGCCTTGACGACGATGCACAGGACATCCGTCCCTGCGCATGAACGTCCCTGTGCGTCGTCGTCAAGGCAACATCACTAGTCCGGGGCTGGCCCGGAGCGGAGAAGAGGGCCTCCCAGTGAAGATGGACAGCCCAGAACAACTATCCCTCCCCACCGGACGGTCCCTGCAGCATAGATGGCCCGGACCAGCTCACCCTTCCTTCCCACTGAGGGGAGGTGAGTAGAAAACTAAAGGGGGGTCTGGATGATGACTAAGGCTGCAGTAGTCTTCAACCTGCGGACCTCCAGAGGTTTCAAAACTAAAACTACCAGCATGCCCGGACAGCCGATGGCTGTCCGGGCATGCTGGGAGTTGTAGTTTTGCCACATCTGGAGGTCCGCAGGTTGAAGACCACTGAGAAGGGATTGACAGGCGGTGATGATGAAGGGGGGGATGATGACAGGGTGATGATGACAGGGTGAGGATGACAGGGGGGGATGATGACAGGGTGATGATGACAGGGGGATGATGACAGGGGTGATGATGACAGGGTGATGATGACAAGGGGATGATGACAGGGGTGATGATGACAGGGTGATGATGACAAGGGGATGATGAAGGGGGGATGATGACAGGGGTGATGATGACAGGGGGATGATGACAGGGTGATGATGACAAGGGGATGATGACAGGGGTGATGATGACAGGGGGATGATGACAGGGGTGATGATGACAGGGTGATGATGACAGGGGGGGATGATGACAGGGTGATGATGACAGGGTGATGATGACAGGGTGATGATGACAGGGGTGATGATGACAGCGTGATGATGACAGGGGTGATGATGACGGTGATGATGACAGGGTGATGATGACAGGGGGGGATGATGACAGGGTGAGGATGACAGGGGGGGATGATGACAGGGTGATGATGACAGGGTGATGATGACAGGGTGAGGATGACAGGGGGGGATGATGACAGGGTGATGATGACAGGAGGATGATGACAGGGGTGATGATGACAGGGTGAGGATGACAGGGTGATGATGACAGGGTGATGATGACAGGGGGATGATGACAGGGGTGATGATGACAGGGTGAGGATGACAGGGGGGGATGATGACAGGGTGATGATGACAGGAGGATGATGACAGGGGTGATGATGACAGGGTGAGGATGACAGGGGGAATGATGACAGGGTGATGATGACAGGGTGAGGATGACAGGGGGGGATGATGACAGGGTGATGATGACAGGGTGAGGATGACAGGGGGGATGATGACAGGGTGATGATGACAGGGGGGATGATGATAGGGTGATGATGACAGGGTGATGATGACAGGGTGATGATGACAGGGTGATGATGACAAGGGGATGATGACAGGGGTGATGATGACAGGGGTGATGATGACAGGGTGATGATGACAGGGTGATGATGACAGGGGTGATGATGACAGGGTGAGGATGACAGGGTGAGGATGACAGGGGGGGATGATGACAGGGTGATGATGACAGGGGCATGATGACAGGGGTGATGATGACAGGGTGAGGATGACAGGGGGGATGATGACAGGGTGATGATGACAGGGTGAGGATGACAGGGTGATGATGAAGGGGGGATGATGACAGGGGTGATGATGACAGGGGGATGATGACAGGGGTGATGATGACAGGGTGATGATGACAGCGTGATGATGACAGGGGTGATGATGACAGGGTGATGATGACAGGGTGATGATGACAGGGTGATGATGACAGGGGGGGATGATGACAGGGTGATGATGACAGGGGGGATGATGACAGGGGTGATGATGACAGGGTGAGGATGACAGGGTGAGGATGACAGGGGGGGATGATGACAGGGTGATGATGACAGGGGCATGATGACAGGGGTGATGATGACAGGGTGAGGATGACAGGGGGGATGATGACAGGGTGATGATGACAGGGTGAGGATGACAGGGGGATGATGACAGGGGTGATGATGACAGAGTGAGGATGATGACAGGGTGATGATGACAGGGTGAGGATGACAGGGGGATGATGACAGGGGTGATGATGACAGGGTGAGGATGATGACAGGATGATGATGACAGGGTGAGGATGACAGGGGGATGATGACAGGGTGGGATGATGACAGGGTGATGATGACAGGGGTGATGATGACAGGGGGGATGATGACAGGGGGGGATGATGACAGGGTGATGATGGCAGCGGGGGATGATGACAGGGTGATGATGACAGGGGGGATGATGACAGGGTGATGATGACAGGGTGATGATGATGAAGGTGATAATGACGGGGTGATGATGACAGGGGGTGATGATGACAGGGTGATGATGGCAGCAGGGGATGATGACAGGGTGATGATGACAGGGGGGGATGATGACAGGGTGATGATGACAGGGTGATGATGATGAAGGTGATAATGACGGGGTGATGATGACAGGGGGTGATGATGACAGGGTGATGATGACAGGGTGATGATGACAGGTGGGGATGATGACAGGGTGATGATGACAGGGTGATGATGACCGGGGGTGATGATGACAAGGTGATGATGACAGGGTGATGATGACAGGGGGGATGATGACAGGGTGATGATGACAGGGTGATGATGACAGGGTGATGATGACAGGGTGATGATGACAGGTGGAGATAATGACAGGTTGATGATGACAGGGTGATGATGACAGGGTGATGATGACAGGGGGGATGATGACAGGGTGATGATGACAGGGTGATGATGACAGGGTGATGATGACAGGGGGGGGAATGATGACAGGGGTGTTAATGACGGGGGTCTGGATGATGATGGGGGTCTGGATCATGACAGGGGGGATGATGTATTTCCCACCCTAGGCTTATAGTCGAGTCAATAACTTTTCCTGGGTTTTTGGGGTAAAATTAGGGGCCTCGGCTTATATTCGGGTCGGCTTATACTCGAGTATATATGGCACAACCAAAAATACACTGTGTGAACAAGGCTTTATAGGTTGTATGTCCATCTTCTCTGTAGTAAACATCCCCTGCAGCAAGTGGTCGGCTCCAAATCGGCACTGAATGGATTTGACATTTTCTAAACCATTGGGGCCAATTACTATGAATGTGGAGCCGACCCATCTAAGGGACCATTTAGGGGTATTCTTGTGCACCAGTCCAACCTTGGATGACCCTATATAAATAACAATAAATAATACCTGTGAAACAAGGCTGGGTATTTACTTTGCAGCCTGTTGTACAGTATATAGTATATAAAGGTTGGCAGCTTCACTCTCTAAGGCTGAGTTCACATTTATCCGGTGTCCGGCATAGATTCCCTCTGGCGTTCACCGAAGGGAAACTGATACTAGAACTGATCCCAATTATTTTAAATGGGACAGTTCTCAATCATCCAGCGTCTCAAAGGTGACGCCAGATGTTGGACATGCTGGACAGCATCAGTTGTCATCATTTGTAGGGCATCCGGCATCCATTGTTTCTGCCACCATACAGGGGAACGCAGCAAGCTGCGTTCCCCTGTCCGGTACCGGGAACAATGGTTGCCGGATGCCCCACAACCGATGACAACTGATGCACATTGTCATTAGTTGCAGCATCAGTTGCGTCAAGATTAAGGCTGAGTTCACCCAGGGCCTGGTTTACCTATAGGCAAAATAGGCAGCCGCCTAGATAGCCCTTTTGATAGGGGCACCACTCTGCATGCTGCAAGAAAGTTAGTAGCCAGCCAGCATCCGAAGCACCCACTAACCCGAAGCAACCACTAAGCCAGCACCACTGTGTCACCTCAGTAGTAAGGAGATTACATGAGGAGGAGGTTTGCTACAGTGTGTCACCCCATTATTAAGGAGACTACATGAGTAGGAGGTTTGTTACAGTGTGTCACCCCAGTAGTAAGGAGATTACATGAGGAGAAGGTTTGTTACAGTGTGTCACCCCATTATTAAGGAGATTACATGAGGAGGAGGTTTGTTACAGTGTGTCACTCCAGTAGTAAGGAGATTACATAGGGAGGAGGTTTGTTACAGTGTGTCACCCCAGTAGTAAGGAGATTACATGAGGAGGAGGTTTGTTACAGTGTGTCACCCCAGTAGTAAGGAGATTATATGAGGAGGAGGTTTATTACAGTGTGTCACCCCAGTAGTAAGGAGATTACATGAGGTGGAGATTTGCTACAGTGTGTCACCCCAGTAGTAAGGTGAATACATGAGGAGGAGGTCTGTTACAGTTTGTCACCCCAGTAGTAAGGAGATTATATAAGAAGGAGGTTTGTTACACTGTGTCACCCCAGTAGTAAGGTGAATACACGAGGAGGAGGTTAGTTACAGTGTGTCACCCCAGTAGTAAGGAGATTACATAAGGAGGAGGTTTGTTACAGTGTGTCACCCCATTATTAAGGAGATTACATGAGGAGGAAGATTGTTACAGTGTGTTATCCCAGTATTAAGAAGATTACATGAGGAGGGGGTTTGTTACAGTGTGTCACCCCAGTAGTAAGGAGATTACATGAGGAGGTTTGTTACAGTGTTTCACCCTAGTAGTAAGGAGATTACATGAGGAGGAGGTTTGTTACAGTGTGTCACCCCAGTAGTAAGGTAATTACATGAGGAGGAGGTTTGTTACAGTGTGTCACATCAGTAGTAAGGAGATTACATGAGGAGGAGGTTTGTTACAGTGTGTCACCCCAGTAGTAAGGAGATTATATGAGGAGGAGGTTTATTACAGTGTGTCACCCCAGTAGTAAGGAGATTACATGAGGTGGAGATTTGCTACAGTGTGTCACCCCAGTAGTAAGGTGAATACATGAGGAGGAGGTCTGTTACAGTTTGTCACCCCAGTAGTAAGGAGATTACATAAGAAGGAGGTTTGTTACACTGTGTCACCCCAGTAGTAAGGTGAATACACGAGGAGGAGGTTAGTTACAGTGTGTCACCCCAGTAGTAAGGAGATTACATAAGGAGGAGGTTTGTTACAGTGTGTCACCCCATTATTAAGGAGATTACATGAGGAGGAAGATTGTTACAGTGTGTTATCCCAGTATTAAGAAGATTACATGAGGAGGGGGTTTGTTACAGTGTGTCACCCCAGTAGTAAGGAGATTACATGAGGAGGTTTGTTACAGTGTTTCACCCTAGTAGTAAGGAGATTACATGAGGAGGAGGTTTGTTACAGTGTGTCACCCCAGTAGTAAGGTAATTACATGAGGAGGAGGTTTGTTACAGTGTGTCACATCAGTAGTAAGGAGATTACATGAGGAGGAGGTTTGTTACAGTGTGTCATCCCAGTAGTAAGGAGATTACATGAGGAGGAGATTTGCTACAGTGTGTCACCCCAGTAGTAAGGTGAATACATGAGGAGGAGGTTTGTTACAGTGTGTCACCCCAGTAGTAAGGAGATTACATGAGGAGGAGGTTTGTTACAGTGTGTCACCCCAGTAGTAAGGTGAAGACATGAGGAGGAGGTTTGTTACAATGTGCAACCCCAGTAGTAAGGAGACTACATGAGGAGTGGGTCTGTTACAGTGTGTCACCCTAGGAAGGCGATTACATGAGGAGGAGGTTTGTTACAGTGTTTCAAAGGGCGGGGCCAATGGGCGGGGTCAAGGGGCGGCAAAATTAGCTTTCGCCTAAGGTGGCAAAAATCCTTGCACCAGCCCTGAGTTCACCTATGTCGGATGCCGGACCCATGTGAACCCAATCTAAGATGTCTCCTCTCTATTTAAGAACTAGGCTCAGTTTTCACAGCAAACCCACTGAGCTTCAGAGACCATCGGAGTGAGTTCTATTTCATTTTCATTTCTTGAAAATCTCAAGAACTTCATTAATGAATGTTCTTCGTTGTGTAACATTGCGCCAGACAAAGTGTATAACATGGCTTGTTGGTTTAGTTCCACTGAGATTCGAAAGAATAAAAAAAACTTCACGTGCGTTCCTTAGGTCGGAAACCATTTTCACGTGTCCCTCAGGAACCATCCGAGCTAGAAAAGAGTTGTTTACAGCGCGTCCCTAAAGTGCAGTTGCAATTTATTGATGCATTTCGGTGCAGCCTGGAATCCTCGGTGAATACACCCATATGGCCACAATAGTCGGAGACTCTTGGTTGTTTTGTAAATCTGATGTTAATATTCCTCGGAGAGTTCATTACCGGTTCTAGTTCAGTTACTCAAGTTCTACTCCAATAAGTTCTCCACAGTCTCCCCGAAGCCTTTAGAAGTTTCCTCCGTAAATGAGCAAGAAGCGCAGATACTATTTTGATTATTGTATCTATAACACGGATTAGTGTCAAGCAAGCGAAACAGTAATTGGAACGGGGGGAAGTATGAACAATTATTAGGAGATGGATCCACTGGAAGTCAGCAGTGTTGAGCGCAAATATTCGAAATGCTAATTTTTACCGCAAATATCGGCACTTCAAGATTTTGGGAATATTTTGAATATAGTGATTTTTTTTA
This sequence comes from Hyla sarda, assembly GCF_029499605.1. Lineage (NCBI taxonomy): Eukaryota > Metazoa > Chordata > Amphibia > Anura > Hylidae > Hyla > Hyla sarda. The sequence goes on along the minus strand of NC_079197.1, from coordinate 188,192,378 downwards.
TGTGAATTTTTATGCAAATGCATGCATATTTACGCGAATATCAGTACTTCAAGACTGGACACTTATCCCTCCCTTCTTTTAGGTGGAAGATATAATTGCGCATGCGCAATATGCAAATTTCATTACGAATTTCAGCATGAAAAAAAAAGAGAATGAACATTTCGAATATGCAAATTTTGTGAACGTAGGATGAATATTTGTTCATATTTTCGTGAAATATCGCAAATTCGAATATGGCCCCATGCGGCTCATCACTAGAAGTCAGCTTCATGACAATGATGACACCATTTTCACCATGAATATTTCTATTGTACATAGTTGTGATTACTGTCTGAACATTTAGCGTTATTTTTTGGAAATCTCTGTCAGAAGAAAACAGACTTTCGAAAACTTCGACCAATATTAGGGATCAGCACTGGGGAAGGGATTTTGGGAAAAAAGATCCATAGATGTATCCAGAATTAAAGAACTTCTCACTGATTCATATACAGCGCTCCCTCAAATTACAATATTACTTGGTTTCAGGACGACCATTGTATGGCGAAACCATTGTATGTTGAGACCAGAACTCTATGGAAACCTTGGAATTGGTTCTGAAGCCCCCAAAATGTCATTTGAAAATAGGAAACATTGGGATTAAACACAAATGAGTACATAACTAATATAGATAAAGCAAATCCTTACATATAAAAGTAATAAAGATCTGCTAGAGCTGTAATCACTGTCCATGTAGAGGACAGGAGCTTCTTCAGGGTCCTGTACAGTACAATGTCCTAAAAAGGTAAAGTGGAGTTGCTCTTTCTTGGTGTCCTAAGGAACAGGTAATTGTGGTATATGTTAAAGGGGTACTCCACTGGCCAGCGGTCATAACTAAATGTTCTGAATGCTGTTTTTGTGCTGTGGAGGTCGGTCACGCCCCTTGTGTCACCACGACCACGCCCCCCCCCAATGCAAGTCAATTGGAGGGGGCATGACTGCCGTCATGCCCCCTCCCATAGACTTGCATTGAGGGGTCGTGGTTGTGACGACACAAGGCGTGTGGTCAACCCCCGCAGCGCAAACACAGCATTCAGAACATTTAGTTACGAACGCTGGCCAGTGGAGTACCCCTTTTAAGAGTAGTACAGAACATGTAACACCTCCTGTACTGTAGGAGGCCCTACCAGACAGGAATTCAGTGCATACACTTCAGTAATACAGGTAAAGAGTACAGAACATGTAATACCTCCCTGTAGTGTAGGGGGCGCTACCGGACACCAGTCAGTGCATGCACTTCAGTAATACAGGTAAAGAGTACAGAACATGTAACACCTCCTGTACTGTAGGAGGCCCTACCAGACAGGAATTCAGTGCATATACTTCAGTAATACAGGTAAAGAGTACAGAACATGTAATACCTCCCTGTACTGTAGGGGGCGCTACCGGACGCCAGTTAGTGCATGCACTTCAGTAATACAGGTAAAGAGTACAGAACATGTAATATGTCTCTGTACTGTAGGGGGCACTACCAGACACCAGTCAGTGCATACATTTCAGTAATACAGATAAAGAGTACAGAACATGTAATACTTCCCTGTACTGTAGGAGGTACTACCAGACACCAGTCAGTGCATACACTTCAGTAATACAGGTAAAGAATACAGAACATGTATTACCTCCCTGTACTGTAGGGGCTTTTACAACCGGACCTAAAAAAAATGAGCCGACCGGACCGAACATTTCACTCCGGTCGGCTCATTGAAATGAATTACATACGGGAGCGCATAAGAAGGCATACAGGAACGCATGTTTTTAGCTCCCCCCTGCCGTATGCGTTCCCGTATGGGACAAAACGTGATGTGAACCCAGCCTTATAGTACAAAGTTGCAGCTTGCAGAGATTATGAAGTGAATATGTATTATAAGAATTATGAATATATGAATCCATTGGAGCTGAAAGCCTCTTCTATTTCTCTGATTCCAGGGGACGCTTTGTGTGCTCCATTTATGTGAGAGATGGCAGTGTATGGGAATTGGGGGTGGACTCTACTCACATCCATCTTATGTCCAGCCGAGCTTCCCTATACACTGGAACTCACTACCCCGGCACATCCGTCTCTCACCCACCTTCAAGACCTTCGAAAGCAACCTGAAGACCATGTATTCAAGCAAACCTAAGACCTTCAATGATGCTGCAGCCCCTGCACCATAAATGGCTACTTCCCCACCTGCTCACAGATAACCTGCTGCCCTCCTCACTTCATTTTTCCTTCTCCTTTCCCTGTAGATTGTAAGTAGAGATGAGCGAGCCGAATCTGGCAAACCCGGATTTGACCCGAACTTTAGGATTATTCCATCTCGGCGAACACTCTTTTATCTGTTCATCTTGGGCGAGCCAGTAAAAAGCGCAAAAAAACTGAAAGGATGTTTTTTTGGTGGACAGAAGAAGCAGGGCGGCCAGGGGGCAGTGAGATGACGTTGGGACATCAGCATATCACATGAGAACCCAGGTCTTTGATGTGATTTGTTGCTTACTGTGTCAATAAAGCACAAAGGCCATTAGGACACAGCAAGGGGGAGGACATATTTGGAAGCAACTTAGTACACATGTTAGTTTTATTTCAAATAAAAATATAAGATCGTTAAATAAACCCTAATCTGCCCCCTTAGGTGAAGGATGGAGTTTTTGTCTTAAGTCCCATGCAAGTATATACTATAGGACTTCCAGTATCTTACTCCAAGCTCCGCATCTCCTGGTGAGTGTGTCAGTCCGACCACACCCCTCCCGCATGCCACACCCCTCCTGCATGCCACACCCATCTCACAAAGCCACCCCCACAATTTAAGTCATGCCCCTTTTATTTTCTACCCTTTTTCTGCATTGGTCCGGCTTGGAAGTCATGCCCACCTCCACAAAACCACGCCTCCTTCTATTTTTGGCCCCACATGAGGACAGAATATGATGATGGGATATGAGGCTGGGATATGAGGATGGGATATGAGGATGGGATATGAGGACGGGATATGAGGTCGGGATATGAGGACAGGGTATGAGGACGGGATATGAGGACAGGGTATGAGGACAGGGTATGAGGACAGGATATAAGGTCGGGATATGCGGACGGGGTATGAGGATGGGATATGAGGTTGGGATATGAGGACGGGGTATGAGGATGGCATATGAGGACGGGATCTGAGGATGGGATATGAGAACGGGGTGTGAGGATGGGATATGAGGTCGGGATATGAGGATGGGATATGATGACGAGATATGAGGTCGGGAAATTAAGTTTGGATATGAGGACGGGATATAAGGACACAATATGTGGACAATCTCGGCAATGCTAGCTACTCAGCTAGTGATACTAATAAATCTAGGCATATATCAGGGATTTTTGACGGTTGATTTCTGGGTGACCTGCCATTCACAGTTGATCTGTGAAGGTTGTTATGATCAGTCTTTGCCATGGTTTGGTCTGGGCTTCTATTGATGCAAATGTTAAGTATTGGCATGCATGACTTTCCAACTCCAAACCCAACAACGACCAACATGGTAGATACATTCTTGTAGGTGAATGAAGAAAGGTAGTCCAGCAGTCCCTTCAAACGTAGATCCTTTATTTCACTTTTCTTTAAAAATACAGAGCACACACCATCCTTCTTCACCTGGTCAGCAAACAACTCCTATGGACGCGTTTCGAACGCATGCATGTTCTTGATCACCACGTGGTGATCAAGAACGCACATGCGTTCAAAACGCGTCCATAGGAGTTGTTTGCTGACCAGGTGAAGGTGGATGGTGTGTGCTCTGTATTTTTCAAGCCTGGCCGGGCTCAAGTCCTTGTAGACCGTGGAGGAGGTGAGCTGAGAGAACTTTATTTCTTATTCATTAGATACATTCTTGTACCAATATTTTCTGGTATCCAACCCCCTTGTTACTGTCATGAACTGGGTGCAATAAAGTAGAGTAGATCGGCCTTTTCAGTCTTTCCAATCTTTAATATTTAAGTTGTTTATCAAATGAACTATGGGTGCCCACGGCTTGTATGTTACCAGTATCTGCACCAAAACCCATCTCTCGCTTCATACAGTTATAGACGGAGTCATCCTGATCCGGTGCGGTTACATATTGTACCGCGCTCCTGAAGATGAGTTATCCTAATGTGTTACACAAACCTATGTTTATTGTTACTCCTCAATTACCTCATCCTGATCCCTGGTGCATATTGCCATGTTGGGTTAATGCACTCAAGATAACTATGGCTACAGATGGAAAGGCGGAGGAGGGGGCTGTTACATTGTATTATATTGTCTGTTTTTGCTTTTTTATATTCCATTATGCAGTATGTGAAGGTTTCGAATGATAGGATATATTTTTTTTAGCTTTCTTGTCCAAGATGGAGAAACCGTATGTTTGATTACAAGTGTTAGCGACTGCAGCAGGCAACTGCACCCACCATGTAATCACCGCCAGCGTCTAATGATAGGGTCTGGTGGGGAAAAAAGACATCGCCTCAGCTGCGGAGAGGTTTAGTGCTGCCGGGAGCCGCCGTTGACAGCTCTATTTCTGAACTTGTATAGTTAAGTCCGATGCAATCTTTATGTGTAATGATGGAGGAAAAAGAAATACAAAAAAAAAAAACAAGGGCGCTTTATTAACCCTTTCCTCCGGTCACAACCAGCTGCAGAATGTACAGCTACTAAGATGGACATCAGGAGCGGAAAATGTGTATTGTTAAGCCTTATAGTTGGGAAGTAAATATGTATATATGTATATATATATATATATATATATATATATATATATATATATATATATAAGAAAAAATCCACAGCACTACTCAGCCCAGTCCATTAGTGGTGCCAGCGCTCCAATCTGATCAGGGTTCCTTGTGGTATAGAAAATCCAACAAGCGCAGCAGTCAAATTAAATAAAGTGCTTTTATTTGTTCATGTCTCAATACTGCTGTATTTATATATATATATATATATATATATATATATATATATATATATATATATACATATATATATATATACATATAAAAAAAATACAAAATAAATGCAAAAAGAAAATGAAGCGGCACTCACCGGATCGGTTGCAGAGAGTCTTCATTTCTCCAAATAAAAAAAACTCTCTGCAACCGATCCAGTGGGTGCCGTTTTATTTTCTATTTGTGTTATTGGACCTTGTACACACTTTGCTCTTGAGTTTATGTATAAGCCAAGAAGATAATGCTGGTCATAGGATTCATGGATGATGTTCTTAGTTCTTCTCATCATTACGGGTAGCGTCTCCACCATCACAGCAAGATCAGCCAAAAAGCCGTAGAAATACGGCCGGAGGCTCATGCTGTCCAAGAAAAGTCAATCATCTCAGAGATTGGACTCTCCAGTTTGACATTATACCGCACAAGACGCCATATTGTTTTACATACAAAAAAATTACTCCAAGAAGGATAGTCCAGCACAAGAACGTGCAGTTTAAAGGCTTTATTCCAATAAAATCAGTAAAATAAAATGTGACACGTTTTAGGGGATTAAGTAAATTATTCTGCTATATTAGTAATCCAGTAGTAACAGGCAACAAACTCTTCCCTACAATATCTCTTATATACAGTATGTCACTGTATAAAAGTGTTTATTGTTGTGTCTGTACAAAAAAACTCAACACAGTCATTGATGTCTAAACCTTGGCAACAAATACTTAGTGCAAGTGTCCAAATTTGGGCCAATTGGCCATTTTGCCTCAATGATGTTATGGGACTTGGTAGGTTTCAGGTGTGAAGGGGGAGCATGTGTTGTAAATTTGGTGTTATAGCTCTCACTCTCTTCAATCAGGTGAGGAGAACAAAGACAAGAGTGTTCTGTCTACAGTTACCATGGTGGTGGAGGGTCATGGTCTGGGCCTGTACGAGCACTTCTGGTACTGGGGAGTTAAAGGTCATTGAGGGAACCATGGATGCCAACATCTACGGTGACATACGGAAGCAGAGAAGGATCCCCTCCCTTTAGAGACTGGGCTGCAGGGCCACATTCACATATGATAATGACCCCAAACATCTCCAAGACCACCACTGCCTTGTAAAGAAGGAGCGGTTAAAGGTGATGGGCTGGTCAAGCATGTCTCCACACCTAAATCCTATTGAGCATCTGTGGGGCTTCCTCAAACAGAAGGTGGGGGAGCACAAGGTCTCTAACATCCACCAGATCTGATGTCATCATGGAAGAGGGAAGAGGCTTAAAGGAGTACTGCAGTCTTAGACACTTATCCCCTATCGGCAGGATAGGGGATAAATGTCTGATCGCAGGGGGTCTGACTGTTGGGACCCCCCGAGATCGCCCGTACAGTGACCTGGCATTGCTACGGTTCTGCACGGCTAATGAACGTGTCGTCGAACCTTCTGAGGTTGATGACACGCGCCCTCCATAGATATACATTGAGGTGGCGTGTCGGCCCATTTTGTTGCCAGAGTTTAGGAATTAATGTCTGTGTTGGGTTATTTTGAGGGGACACATCATTACACAGTGGTAAACAGGCCGAACACTCACTACTTTACATTGGGGCAGAGAGTCAGGAAAATGTCAGGGGTGTACTCATTTATGTGATATACTGTATACATAAATACAAAAAAGAAATGAGAAAAAAATTAAACTATACTGAATGAAGACAAACAGAAACTTGGTTTTCATCATGTGGATGGAGCCTATCGATACTTGTAGGTTAATTTAATATATTCCCTAAATTGTAGTTGCAAAATTATAATTAAAAAAAGGCTATCGTAGTTGTAGTTTTGCAACAGCTGGAGGCACTTTGGTTAAAAGACACTCCTCTAGGAAGTAGATTCTCAGCAGTAGTCCCTACCTAGTATTAGTACTGTGCAAATAATGGTCAGCACAAGGTAGGATCAAAGACTTGGAGATATTTCATGTATTGCGTTTGATCGGGGGCACTTGTTGTGTCATTTTGATGTGGTTAAGAATGATACTGAAGTAATGCTGGGATGTTTACATTACAAAGCACTCCTGCACTATGTCATGACATAGCAAGAGAGGAGGCCAGAGAAGTAAGGGAAAGGAAGTCCATGTTGAGTACTGCTGGCAAACAACACATCTCTGGGCTGTATTTCATGGAGAGGACTCTCAGAGGCTCAATAATAACTATGGGGACAGTACAATCACTTTGTTAACATTTTAAAGGATGTTAATGTAGTAAATTCAAGCAGTTTTAATTTAATTATTTAAACATTTAAAGGAGCAGATCTGCATAGTCTGGAGAAGAGATTGAAAATGAGGAATTTGAGGAAAACCTTTATATATGTTAACATAATGGTTCCCAACCAGAGTGCCTCCAGCATTTGCAAAACTACAACTCTCGGCATACCCAGACAGCCAAAGACTGACTGGGCATTCTGAGAGTCATAGTTTTTAAACAGCTGGAGGCACATTGGTTTGAAAACCCAACCTTACTGGGTAGATTATCAGCTGGTGGTGCTCATTATGTCCCTATGGAGTATTTTGCTCTGTATTAATAATGGACAGAAAAATGGAGACTCAAAGTTAAATATGTTTTTTAATGTATTCTGTTTGATTAGGGGGCACTCTGATTTATTGTGTCGTTTTCAAATGCTATGGTTAACAATGACACTGTTAATAATGCTGTTATTTTTACATTACAAAGCACTCTGGCACTATGTCATGGAACAGCAAGAGAGGAGGCCAGAGAGGTAAGGAAAAGGAAGTCCAGGTATGCGCACATAGGAGGGGAATCTCAAAGGATAAAAACAGCAGAGGGGACATTGAAAAACATTGTCACTACTTTAAAGGGTTAATGTAGCAAATGTTTATGCAATATTTTTCAACCAGTGTGCCTCCAGATTTGATAAAACTACAAGTCCCAGCATGCTTGGGCAGCCAGAGGTTGTCTGCACATGCTGGGTGCTGTAGTATTGCAACAGCTGGAGGCACACTAGTAGGTAGATTTTCAGCTGATGGTGCTTACCATGTCCCCATGGAGAATTTGTTCTGTACTAATAACGGGCAGCACAATGTAGGATGGAAGGCTCAGATTGTGTTCTGTGTTTCGGTGTATTCTGTTTGATTAGGGGGCACTCTGCTTTGTTGTGTTGATTTGAAATCCTATGATTGAGAATAGCACTGAAGTAGTGATGCAATTTGTACACTACAATGCACTCCAGCACTATGTCATAACACAGCAAGAAAAAGGTCAGATAAGTAAGGGAAAGGAAGTCCAGGTGTAAACAGACAATACATCTCTGGGCTGTGCACTAAGGGAGTTGTAATTTTGCAACAGGTGGAGGCACACTGGTTGGAAAACCCTGTCCTAGTAAGTAGATTCTCAACCGGTGGTGCTCACCATTAGCGATGAGCGGCATTGCCCATATTCAAATTTGCGATATTTCTCAAATATATACACGAATATTCGTCCTATATTCGCAAATTTCGTGTATTCGTTATATGAAAATATTCAAATATTTGCATATTCGACGAAGAAAACAGTGAGGGGAAGGGCAACTTTACTATTGGTTGCTAGGGATGTTGTTGATAACCTCTGACAAGTGTATTTGCATCATTCTAATTGGCCCACAAGTGAAACAAAGGAATATGCCAATATTCACATATGCAAATATGCGCATATGTGGAAAAAAAGCGAATATTAAAAATTTCAAATATATAGCCAATATATTTACAATATTCACAAATTTGCAAATTTGCGATATTCGCGATAAAAATTTGAAATGCAAATATTCGCGCCCAACACTACTCACCATGTCCTTAGGAACTATTCGTTTTTTACTAATAATGAAAAGCATACTGTAGGATCAAAAGCTCGGAGGTTTTTTGATGCAATTTGTTTGATTGGGGAGCACTCTGCTTTGTTATGTCATTTTTAAAAGGCACTAAGAATGGCACTAAGGTAATGCTGTGATTTTAACATTACAATGCAATCTATGCATTCTATGTCATAAAACCGCAAGAAAAAAGGTCAGGGAAGTAAGGGAAAGGAAGTCAAGGTGTGAGTGCTGGGGGCAAAATACACATAGCTCTGGGCTGTGTTTACACAGTGTTTCCCAACCAGGGTTTCTCCTGCTGTTGCAAAACTACAATTCCCAAAATGCCCGGACAGCCTTTGGCTGTCCGGGCATGCTGGGAGTTGTAGTTTTGCAACAGCAGCAGACACACTGCTTAGAAAACCCTGCCCTAGTTGGTATATTCTCAGCTTCCTAACCATGTCCCTACTAAGTATTTTTTCTGTACTAACTATTTGCAGCACACTGTAGGATCACAGATTTTTTTTTTTTTATGTATTCTGTTTGATTAGGGGGCAACTCCGCATAAGAATATCGAATATCACTGCTAGAAAAAAAAAAAAAAAAAAAAAAAAAAAAATATATATATATATATATATATATATATATATATATATATATATATATAAACAAACAACAAAAAACGTGGTCTCAAATGGCTGGAGGTGCTCAACCCCAAATGCGGTTGTGCATTTATACTGGGGGAGCAGATCCTGCCCTTGTAGTCCGTTGCTAAGGGCGATCCCCAGCATAAAAATGCATACAATGGAGGATGCCTGCAGCGGACTACAAGTGCCACAATAGAATCCTACACCAGATAAACGGTGTGGATGTGTAACAATTAGAATACAATACAGGAATATGAGTGCACTACTGTGGTAGATGTAAACAATACATTGGCTAATCCCTCAACACTGATGTTAAAATTGAGACATTCGCCAGTGTATCCTTATATGAAGGACATACCAGAGCCCGCACACCAACGCCAAGGATTCTCAAATTGGTGCGAGACCTAACGCTAATCCTACCTGTGCTTGATAAGCAAAACAGGGGCCAGTGGGCAATTACGGCAGCATTCGGTTGACTCACTGTCACGATGCCGGCTGGCAGGAGGTGGATCCTCTGTGCCAGAGAGGGATTGGCGAGGACCGCGCTAGTGGACCGGTTCTAAGCCACTACAGGTTTTCACCAGAGCCCGCCGCAAAGCGGGATGGTCTTGCTGCGGCGGTAGTGACCAGGTCGTATCCACTAGCAACGGCTCACCTCTCTGACTGCTGAAGATACTGAAGATAGGCGAGGTACAAGGGAGTAGGCAGAAGCAAGGTCGGACGTAGCAGAAGGTCGAGGCAGGCAGCAAGGATCGTAGTCAGGGGCAACGGCAGGAGGTCAGGAACACGGGCTAGGAACAGACAAGGGAACGCTTTCACTAGGCACTAAGGCAACAAGATCCGGCCAGGGAGTGCAGGGGAAGTGAGGTAATATAGGGAAGTACACAGGTGATCACACTAATTGGTAATAGGGAAGATTGGGCCAGGCACCAACATTGGTGCACTGGCCCTTTAAATTGCAGAGACCCGGCGCGCGCGCGCCCTAGGGAGCGGGGCCGCGCGCGCCGGGACAGGACCGACGGAGAGCGAGTCAGGTACGGGGACCGGGGTGCGCATCGCGAGCGGGAGCCACCCGCATCGCGAATCGCATCCCGGCTGGAGGCGGTACCGCAGCGCACCCGGTCAGTGGATCTGACCGGGGCGCTGCAGCAACGAGGATGAGGCGAGCGCTCCGGGGAGGAACGGGGACCCGGAGCGCTCGGCGTAACAGTACCCCCCCCCTTGGGTCTCCCCCTCTTCTTGGGGCCAAAGAACCTGAGGAAAAAAAAGTCAATTTTTCCGTGATGAGGTCCGATGCACATTAGGAGGGGTTCTGTGCGGAAACGCATGAGACAGTCCAATCTTTTATTGTTAATACAATAGATGTAGAGGGGTCTGGCGAGACTGGTCACAGGGACGTAGAACCTGTTGATAAGAGAGGCCAAAAAAAATTTTCCTGCAGATCCGGAATCCAAGGAGACCATAGTAGAGAAGGAGAAGGTAGAGGCAGATATCCGCACAGGCACAGTAAGGCGTGGAGAAGCAGAGTTGACATCAAGAACTGTGTCACCTTTGTGCGGAGTCAGCGTACGTCTTTCCAGGCGGGGAGGACGGATAGGACAATCCTTCAGGAAGTGTTCGGTACCGGCATAGTACAGGCAAAGATTCTCCATGCGGCGTCGTGTCCTCTCTTGAGGTGTCAAGCGAGACCGGTCAACTTGCATAGCCTCCGCGGCGGGAAGCACAGGAACGGATTGCAGAGGACCAGAGGAGAGAGGAGCCGGGGAGAAAAAACGCTTCGTGCGAACAAAGTCCATATCCAGGCGGAGCTCCAGACGCCATCCGGAAGAACGCATGTCAATGCGAGTGGCAAGATGAATGAGTTCATGTAGGTCAGCAGGAGTCTCTCGTGCGGCCAGAACATCTTTAATGTTGCTGGATAGGCCTTTTTTAAAGGTCGCGCAGAGAACCTCACTATTCCAGGACAACTCGTAAGCAAGAGCACGGAACTGAATGGCGTACTCGCCAATGGAAGAAACACCCTGTTCCAGGTTCAGCAGGGCAATCTCGGCAGAAGAAGCTCGGGCAGGCTCCTCGAAGACACCACGGACCTCAGCGAAGAAGGACTGGACTGTGGCTGTGGCAGAATCATTGCGGTCCCCATCAAACTTGTCCGGCAGGGACAAGCAGGGGTTAAGAACGGCCGGTTGCTGCGGAGGAGTTGCAGGAGCCGGCGGAGGAGATGGTTGTTGCAGCTGTAGCTGTGACTGAAGTTGCTGTATCTGCGGCAGCAGCTGCTGTGACTGAAGTTGCTGTATCTGCGGCAGCAGCTGCTGTAACTGTGACTGAAGACGCTGTGTCTCGGAGATCAAGTATGCCAGCTGTTGATCTCGTTGGGCGATCTTTACGCCAAATTTGTCCGGCAGGGACAAGCAGGGGTTAGGAACGGCCGGTTGCTGCGGAGGAGTTGCAGGAGCCGGCGGAGGAGATGGTAGTTGCAGCTGTAGCTGTTGCTGTATCTGCAGCTGCTGTATCTGTGACTGAATACGCAGTGCCTCGGAGGTCAAGTATGCCAGCTGTTGATCTCGTTGGGCGATCTTTAGGGCTAGCTGGGCGACCAGTGTAGGATCTTCAGCGGGATCCATGGCCGGATCTACTGTCACGATGCCGGCTGGCAGGAGGTGGATCCTCTGTGCCAGAGAGGGATTGGCGAGGACCGCGCTAGTGGACCGGTTCTAAGCCACTACAGGTTTTCACCAGAGCCCGCCGCAAAGCGGGATGGTCTTGCTGCGGCGGTAGTGACCAGGTCGTATCCACTAGCAACGGCTCACCTCTCTGACTGCTGAAGATACTGAAGATAGGCGAGGTACAAGGGAGTAGGCAGAAGCAAGGTCGGACGTAGCAGAAGGTCGAGGCAGGCAGCAAGGATCGTAGTCAGGGGCAACGGCAGGAGGTCAGGAACACGGGCTAGGAACAGACAAGGGAACGCTTTCACTAGGCACTAAGGCAACAAGATCCGGCCAGGGAGTGCAGGGGAAGTGAGGTAATATAGGGAAGTACACAGGTGATCACACTAATTGGTAATAGGGAAGATTGGGCCAGGCACCAATATTGGTGCACTGGCCCTTTAAATTGCAGAGACCCGGCGCGCGCGCGCCCTAGGGAGCGGGGCCGCGCGCGCCGGGACAGGACCGACGGAGAGCGAGTCAGGTACGGGGACCGGGGTGCGCATCGCGAGCGGGAGCCACCCGCATCGCGAATCGCATCCCGGCTGGAGGCGGTACCGCAGCGCACCCGGTCAGTGGATCTGACCGGGGCGCTGCAGCAACGAGGATGAGGCGAGCGCTCCGGGGAGGAACGGGGACCCGGAGCGCTCGGCGTAACACTCACAACTTCCTTCCAGATACCCTCCAGCGTGACTGAGCACACATACAGTGGTGGGGGGGGGGGGGAGGCAAACTGCAAGCCCCACCTGAGTTGGCTATTATGGGTGCCTGGCCTCACAGGTGCTACCTTAATGCTGCCTGGTAGATATTCAAGGCGCATTAATGTTGGAGTTTACACACCTCCAAATATAAAATTTAAACAAAAAACGTGGTCTCAAATGGCTGGAGGTGCTCAACCCCAAATGCGGTTGTGCATTTATACTGGGGGAGCAGGCATCCTCCATTGTATGCATTTTTATGCTGGGGATCGCCCCTAGCAACGGACTACAAGGACAGGATCTGCTCCCCCAGTATAAATGCACAACCGCATTTGGGGTTGAGCACCTCCAGCCATTTGAGACCACGTTTTTGTTGTTTGTTTAAATTTTATATTTGGAGGTGTGTAAACTACAACATTAATGCGCCTTGAATATCTACCAGGCAGCATTAAGGTAGCACCTGTGAGGCCGGCACCCATATTAGCCAACTCAGGTGGGGCCTGCAGCCTCCCCCTCCCATTGTATATGTGCTCAGTCACGCTGGAGGGTATCTGGGAGGAAGTTGTGAGTCAGCCGAATGCTGCCGTAATTGCCCACTGGCCCCTGTTCTGTTTATCAAGCACAGGTAGGATTAGCGTTAGGTCTCGCACCAATTTGAGAAATCTTGGCGTTGGTGTGCGGGCTCTGGTATGTCCTTCATATAAGGATATACTGGCGTTGGTGTGCGGGCTCTGGTGTGTCCTTCATATAAGGATACACTGGCGAATGTCTCAATTTTAACATCAGTGTTGAGGGATAGCCAATGTCACTGTATACATCTACCACAGTAGTGAAGCCATATTCCTGTATATATATATATATATATATATATATATATATATATATATATATATATATATAAACTATTTGTTTCCAGTATCTGCCTTTTGTCTTCTGGGACGTTCATTAGCGCAGGCAAATTGTGAAGCAAACAATGTATTTGTAGCGTTTTTTATATGGCATCTATAGGATTGTGCCCTGGGTTAGCTACTCCATGTTTTTTTATTATTATTGTATGATAATTCCGAGATTTTTTTTTTCGCACGGAACTCTCGGCGGGTTAAGTAATTGGTAGATTCTCATGCATGTTTTAAAAAGTCTTCAAAAAGATTTCTTAACAAATGTCATCTCTGGTAAAGAAAGATTGTTTTATCTGAATTTCCTTCCACCGCAGTTTTCCCTTGTTGCCCAATTAATTACAAGGTAAAGAACGATCTTTTTTAAAGTGCCTAAAAAAAAAATATATATATATCTTAATAAGGAGACAGTTATGGTTCATCGAAGCGAGCGCGAACCAGCTGTAATAATGCATGTATGTTAAGAACACTATTAGGCTGAGTGAAAAAACGGTTTTATATGCACACTTGACATTTTTTCTTCTCTTTTTTCTCCTAAATGTTATTATTGTTGATGCGCTTCTTATTGTCATCCCGTACACCTCCAGAAGTGTGGAAGGTTTGATCTGCATCTGAACACTCCAGTGTAAGCTAATGATTTATACCGCTACATAAGGAGAGAGTGTGATTATATAACCACTATAATACTGCCCCCTGTGTACACAAATATGAATACGATAACACTGCTCCTATATACAAGAATATAACTACTATAATACTGCCCCCTGTGTACACAAATATAAATACGATAACACTGCTCCTATATACAAGAATATAACTACTATAATACTGCTCCTATATACAAGAATATAACTACTATAATACTGCTCCTATATACAAGAATATACTACTATAATACTGCTCCTATATATAAGAATATAACTACTATAATACTGCTCCTATATACAAGAATATAATTACTATAATACTGCTTCTATATACAAGAATATAACTACTATAATACTGCTCCTATATATAAGAATATAACTACTATAATACTGCCTCCTATATACAAGAATATAACTACTATAATACTGCTTCTATATACAAGAATATAACTACTATAATACTGCTCCTATATACAAGAATATAACTACTATAATACTGCTCCTATATACAAGAATATATCTACTATAATACTGCTCCTATATACAAGAATATAACTACTATAATACTGCTCCTATATACAAGAATATAACTACTATAATACTGCTCCTATATACAAGAATATAACTACTAAGAATGTTTCATCTGCTTCCAAACACTCAATTATCCAGTGTAAGCTAATGATCTTATATATATATATATATAGAGAGAGAGAGAGAGAGAGAGAGAGAGAGAGAGAGAGAGAGAGAGAGGGAGAGAGGGAGAGAGAGGGAGAGAGACGTCATCAGAGGCTTAGATGGGAACATTTATAGTTATAGATCTATAAGATCTTTCTTTTTTTTTTTTTTTTTTTTTTCTGATAATTTAGAAATTAAAGGACTGGTCCAGTCAGTGCTGATATTACTACAGATATTACTACAGGTACTCGCTACTGATAGGAAACAAATAGAGATTGATAAATATGTTGTTTCAATCCCATAATGCCTCAGGCAGGAATAACAGATTTCATATTCTATTTACAATGGGGGAAGATTTCATTTGGGCTCATTCACACCTTTAGACGGGAATTGCATTTTCATTAACATGACATTTTTTTCCTTCAACAGATATCTAATGCTATAATAATCTAATGTAACACTGTAACACATGATAAAAAGAACATAATGACTGTAATACTGCCCTCGGGGTACATGAGTAGAAAACACATTGGTTGAGAGAATTGACTCTAAACAACCCCCCCCCCCAAAAAAAAAAAAAAAAAAAACAGCAAAATGTTAATGAGAACACGATAAATGTGTGTTTTAATGACAACTATAATACTGCACCGAATGTTCAAGAATATAGCCACTATAATAATGTTCCTATATACAAGAATATAATTACTATAATACTGCTCCTATATACAAGAATATAACTACTATAATACTGCCCCTATATACAAGAATATAACTACTATAATACTGCTCCTATATACAAGAATATAACTACTATAATACTGCTCCTATATACAAGAATATAACTGCTATAATACTGCTCCTATATACAAGAATATAACTACTATAATACTGCTCCTATATACAAGAATATAACTACTATAATACTGGTCCTATATACAAGAATATAACTACTATAATACTGGTCCTATATACAAGAATATAACTACTATAATACTGCTCCTATATACAAGAATATATCTACTATAATACTGCTCCTATATACAAGAATATAACTACTATAATACTGCTCCTATATACAAGAATATAACTACTATAATACTGCTCCTATATACAAGAATATAACTACTATAATACTGCTCCTATATACAAGAATATAACTACTATAATACTGCTCCTATATACAAGAATATACTACTATAATACTGCTCCTATATATAAGAATATAACTACTATAATACTGCTCCTATATACAAGAATATAATTACTATAATACTGCTTCTATATACAAGAATATAACTACTATAATACTGCTCCTATATATAAGAATATAACTACTATAATACTGCCTCCTATATACAAGAATATAACTACTATAATACTGCTTCTATATACAAGAATATAACTACTATAATACTGCTCCTATATACAAGAATATAACTACTATAATACTGCTCCTATATACAAGAATATATCTACTATAATACTGCTCCTATATACAAGAATATAACTACTATAATACTGCTCCTATATACAAGAATATAACTACTATAATACTGCTCCTATATACAAGAATATAACTACTAAGAATGTTTCATCTGCTTCCAAACACTCAATTATCCAGTGTAAGCTAATGATCTTATATATATATATAGAGAGAGAGAGAGAGAGAGAGAGAGAGAGAGAGAGAGAGAGAGAGAGAGAGGGAGAGAGGGAGAGAGAGGGAGAGAGACGTCGTCAGAGGCTTAGATGGGAAAATTTATAGTTATAGATCTATAAGATCTTTCTTTTTTTTTTTTTTTTTTTTTTTCTGATAATTTAGAAATTAAAGGACTGGTCCAGTCAGTGCTGATATTACTACAGATATTACTACAGGTACTCGCTACTGATAGGAAACAAATAGAGATTGATAAATATGTTGTTTCAATCCCATAATGCCTCAGGCAGGAATAACAGATTTCATATTCTATTTACAATGGGGGAAGATTTCATTTGGGCTCATTCACACCTTTAGACGGGAATTGCATTTTCATTAACATGACATTTTTTTCCTTCAACAGATATCTAATGCTATAATAATCTAATGTAACACTGTAACACATGATAAAAAGAACATAATGACTGTAATACTGCCCTCGGGGTACATGAGTAGAAAACACATTGGTTGAGAGAATTGACTCTAAACAACCCCCCCCTCCAAAAAAAAAAAAAAAATACAGCAAAATGTTAATGAGAACACGATAAATGTGTGTTTTAATGACAACTATAATACTGCACCGAATGTTCAAGAATATAGCCACTATAATAATGTTCCTATATACAAGAATATAATTACTATAATACTGCTCCTATATACAAGAATATAACTACTATAATACTGCCCCTATATACAAGAATATAACTACTATAATACTGCTCCTATATACAAGAATATAACTACTATAATACTGCTCCTATATACAAGAATATAATTACTATAATACTGCCCCTATATACAAGAATATAACTACTATAATACAGCTCCTATATACAAGACTATAGCTCCTATAATACTGCTCCTATATACAAGAATATAACTACTATTATGCTGCCCTATATACAAGAATATAACTACTATAATACTGCTCCCTATATACAAGAATATAACTACTATAATACTGCCACCTATATACAAGAATATAACTACTATAATACTGCTCCTATATACAAGAATATAACTACTATAATACTGCTCCTATATACAAGAATATAACTACTATAATACTGCTCCTATATACAAGAATATAACTACTATAATACTGCTCCTATGTACAATAATATTACTACTATAATACTGCTCCTATATACAAGAATATAACTACTATAATACTGCCCCTATATACAAGAATATAACTACTATAATACTGCTCCTATATACAAGAATATAACTACTATAATACTGCCCCTATACACAAGAATATAACTACTATAATACTGCCCTTATACACAAGAATATAACTACTATAATACTGCTCCTATATACAAGAATATAACTACTATAATACTGCTCCTATATACAAGAATATAACTACTATAATACTGCTCCTATATACAAGAATATAACTACTATAATACTGCCCCTATACACAAGAATATAACTACTATAATACTGCTCCTATATACAAGAATATAACTACTATAATACTGCTCCTATATACAAGAATATAACTACTATAATACTGCTCCTATATACAAGAATATAACTACTATAATACTGCTCCTATATACAAGAATATAACTACTATAATACTGCCCCTATATACAAGAATATAACTGCTATAATACTGCTCCTATATACAAGAATATAACAACTATAATACTGCTCCTATATACAAGAATATAACTATTATAATACTGCTCCTATATACAAGAATATAACTACTATAATACTGCTCCTATATACAAGAATATAACTACTATAATACTGCCCCCTATATACAAGAATATAACTACTACAATACTGCCCCCTATATACAAGAATATAACTACTATAATACTGCTCTTTACAATCCTTGATGTTTTATATTTTCACAATACTTTTGTTCCTCAGACTTGTTGAAAGGTTCTTAGATTTTCCAGGATGAGATATTTTCTATCTAATGGGATTTATTTTGTTCCAGATAAAACATTGGAATCTATAGGCTGAGGATTGGCGCAGGTTTGTGTCATATATTACCGCTCGGCGCCGACCATCAAACTCATTTCATTTGTGACAGACCTGGAATTAGAGCGGGTCCTCCAGAGATGTGATGCCCATGGTTAATCGCATATGGTTCTCCGATCCGCTATATTCTTCGTTTTTCTTCCTATATTCTCAGTCTCCTCATGTATCTTCTAT
The DNA here is from genome assembly GCF_029499605.1 of Hyla sarda. Classification (NCBI taxonomy): domain Eukaryota; kingdom Metazoa; phylum Chordata; class Amphibia; order Anura; family Hylidae; genus Hyla; species Hyla sarda. Next base: position 188,173,466 of record NC_079197.1, on the reverse strand, counting down.
GGCAAGGGCAAATTTCAGGCTGGGTCCCAATTGCACCGGATCATTTCATTTTCCTGCAATTGATAAATTGTTCCTTACAAAATGGATTAGAATCGACCTGGGAGAAGAAATGTGTAGGTTGTGTTATATGTTTCAGGATTCTTATATCCATTGCACGTTATGGAACAGTTCACTTTGTTCTTCACTTTCTTTGGTTTAATATGTTTAATATAAAAGAGATTGATCGCTGACAGCACAAAAGTGAAAACGCTCTGGGGGGAAAAAAGTGCAGGTTCTCATTCTCTGAGAAGACCACCCTACATGCAAGGACACATCTACATATGGTAGAAAAAACATCAGCTTCTATGTCGCCCTCCATTGTGCTGTAGGAGATCGCGGGGAGCCCTAGCAGTGGGACTCCTGCAATCAGACATCTTTTGGCTAGGGGATAAGAGGGGGAGAAAAGTTCTAGCAGTGGTGTACCCCTTTAAGGGCACCATTACATACATCTGGCTATTCGGCTCAGTATTGAGCCAGATCACCAGCCACAATTGATGCCACAAAAAATGGTAAAGTGTATAAGATGTGTATGGTCTGGCACCTGATTATTTCTGAAGATCAGTTAAGGGGACATTGCCGGATGTGTTCCCCCTTTAAGCTTGTTTTTTATCAATCTGGCCTCCCAGTTTAGTCACTGTATGAATCCAAATTGTCCCATTCAAATAAATGGGATTAGTTTTTTATTAGTTTCTCTTCCTTTCTATGATACTGGGTGGAAACTGATCTGGATGGCTGGAAATATGTGATGGCACCCTCAGAGAGTACCTGTCATATCCCACAAAACAAAGTGATATCTTATTCAATGTCTAATCCTGATCATATTTATACATCATTGTTGTGTCTAGCACCTATATTTCTCTCATGAATATCTGTTGATTGCTTGGTTTGTCATCCTGTGCTCTGGATGACTCATTCTCCCTGAGTCTGCTGGGCTGTGCTGGGTCTTTTCATCCAATCACTGCAGGCTGCTCTGTAACCCCCCTCCTCTCAGTTTTCATGCTGCAGTATGATAGGACAGGAGTGAGCACAGAGGAGCCCAAGTCCCGCTCTCACTTACTAGACGTTATCCCAGCCTGTGCTTCAGCTGGGACAAAGGTGATGTGGGCATAAAATGTAGGAAAGAACGTGATATGTGTGATAGAAATGAAATGGGGGGATAGAAGTGAAATGGGGAGATTGGAAATAAAAATTGAGTATTTGACAATTTTTTGTTATTTTGCAGGTACAATATTAAAAAATATGCAGTGATCAAAATCGCAACATTTATCTCTATAATCACAATAGCAAATTTTCCCCAAATCGTGCCGCCATGGTATTTCTGAATACAATATTATCATTGATTGAATTAGCTGACTAATGGATTTGGCCGTTTTGTCTGTGACTTAATATGCTCCATGTTTGTTATGCAGCGATGCGTCTCCCCGTCCTTGTTATACTTATTATTAGATGCATTGTTTTGTCCCACTGTTTCGCTAACTCTGCTGTTTTACTTGATACCATTAGATGTTTGCAGCCGGTTAACAAAAAAATATATATATTTATATAAATCGAAAAAAAGGAAAAAGACTGAAATGAGCTTTGAAAACTTCAATAATCTGCCCTTTCACTTGTCTTTGTAGGAAATAGTAACTGTGTATTTCTAAGAAAAGAAATATTCTCTTTGTGCACATAAAATAGGAATTTGTGTCTTCAAATAAGATATGGAAATGTGTTCTATTTGATACAAAGGGTGAAAGTTTATTCTTTTAGAACACAATTGCTTTCTTTTTTTATTGTTTAGTTTATTTTGTTTTATTTTATTTTGTTTTATTTTTTTCTTTTACTATTACACCCTCCCCGCATGCCACGGCCCATCTTGCAACGACACGCCCACACTTTAAGCCACACCCCTTGGGATATGAGGTCGGGCTATGGGGCCGGGATATGGGGATGGGATATGAGGACATGATATGAGGTTGGGACATGAGGTTGAGATATGAGGAGGGGATTTGGGGTCGAGATATGAGGACAGATATGAGTACAATAGCTTCCTCCTTTGTTTCTTCTCCTCCCCCCACAAGGATAAGGTAGGAAAAGCCGGGCAGCCCCAGGTAATCATTTAGTTATTTATACAGAGAAAAAAAGAAATAAAGAGAAGAAGAAGAAATCTTCACTTCTAATGGGACAGAAATCCTGGAACCCAATGATCACCAAATAAGGCTGGGTTCACATGTATAAGGCATCCGCCATAGTTTCCCTTTGGCGTAAACCAGAGAAAAACTGATGCTGTAACTGATCCCATTCATTTGAATGGGACAGTTCACAATCATCCAGCGTCCCAGTTTTGACGATGGATGGTTGGGCACGCCAGACAGGGGAACACAGCTTGCCAGAAACAATTGACGCCGAATGCCCTAAACTAATGACACCTGATGCAAGTTGTAATCATTTGCAGCATCAGTTGCATCGAGATTTAGGCTGAGTTCACCTATGCCGGATGCTGGACATATGTGAACCCAGCCTAAATCAGCCAGCCGGTGAAAAAGGTCAGGAGAAAAGTCAGATATCCGGCCGGGCGGACCCACTACTGTTCATAGTTCACATCTACCGTCACACACTTTCCTAGATGACCATATTCTTTACTACAATGAGGACTATGCAGCCAAGTTTTGAAAGAATAGGCTGGGTTGACATATGTCCAGAATGGGCAAGCTCAGCCTAACTATTTACACAACTGATGACAACGTGCAGTTGTATGACATCCGGCGAACAATTTTTGACACTGGATGGTTGGACACGCCGGACAGCACCGAACAGGGGAATGTAGCTACTCAAATGAAGGAGAACAGTTCTAGTATCAGTTTCCCTCAGGTGCACACTGGATGGAAAATAAGTCGGACGCCAGAAATATGTGAACCCAATATATTAAAGTATATCTATGGTCAGAATACCGCCAGGTAAAGGAATAATGTATTGTTCACTGCGATTACGTAATGTAGATAAGTGATGAAAAAAAGTAAACAGAAATCTCTGTAGCTTCCTTGCGGTCTTATCATTGGATGTCCAGTCTTCATACGATGACTGCACTTATTGGCCGGATCAGATGAGGTTCCTCAGGATTCTTGAGGGAGTTGTCATAGATATATCACACAACATCACCGGGCTATGTTGCTTGAGCGATCTCTGTAATTTGAAAGATAGTGTTTATGACCTGCAATAAAAACGGCTACACTCTATTCTAACTACAACTACAAGAAAATAATCCAGTGTACATTATATAGGGGCTGTAGTATAGTAGTTATGTTATAGTGTATAAAGGAGCAGTATTATAGTAGTTATATTCTTGTATATAGGGAGCAATATTATAGTAGTTATATTCTTGTATATAGGAGCAGTATTATAGTAGTTATATTCTTGTATATAGGAGCAGTATTATAGTAGTTATATTCTTGCATATAGGAGCAGTATTATAGCAGTTATATTCTTGTATATAGGAGCAGTATTATAGTAGTTATATTCTTGTATATAGGAGCAGTGTTACGCCTAGCGCTCCGGGTCCCCGCTCCTCCCCGGAGCGCTCACGGCGTCCTTCTCCCTGCAGCTCCCCGGTCAGCGCTGACCGGGAGCGCTGCTCTGCCATGGCCGTTGGGGATGCGATTCGCACAGCGGGACGCGCCCGCTCGCGAATCGCATCCCAGGTCACTTACCCGTTCCCGTCTCCTGCGATCATGTGCTGGCGCGCGCGGCTCCGCTCTCTAGGGCGCGCGCGCGCCAGCTCCCTGAGACTTAAAGGGCCAGTGCACCAATGATTGGTGCCTGGCCCAATTAGCTTAATTGGTTCCCACCTGTTCCCTGGCTATATCTAGTCTCCTCCCTTGCACTCCCTTGCCGGATCTTGTTGCCTTAGTGCCAGTGAAAGCGTTCCTTGTGTGTTCAATAACCTGTGTACCAGTACCTTTGCTATCTCCCCTGACTACGAACCTTGCCGCCTGCCCCCGACCTTCTGCTACGTCCGACCTTGCTACTGCCTACTCCCTTGTACCTCGCCTATCTTCAGTATCTTCAGCAGCCAGAGAGGTGAGCCGTTGCTAGTGGATACGACCTGGTCACTACCGCCGCAGCAAGACCATCCCGCTTTGCGGCGGGCTCTGGTGAAAACCAGTAGTGGCTTAGAACCGGTCCACTAGCACGGTCCACGCCAATCCCTCTCTGGCACAGAGGATCCACTACCTGCCAGCCGGCATCGTGACAGTAGATCCGGCCATGGATCCCGCTGAAGTTCCTCTGCCAGCTGCCGCCGACCTCCCTACATTGGTCGCCCGACAAGAGCACCAGCTGTCGTACTTGACCACCATGACACAGCAACTCCAGTCGCAGCTACAGCAGCTCCAGTCACAGCAACAGCAGCAACAGTCGCAGCCACAGCAAGTTCAGTCTCAGCTACAGCAGCAACAACCATCTCCTCCGCCAGCTCCTGCACCCCTTCCGCAGCGAGTGGCCACTCCTAGCCTCCGCCTGTCTTTGCCGGACAAATTTAATGGGGACTCTAAGTTTTGCCGTGGCTTTCTTTCCCAATGTTCCCTGCATCTGGAGATGATGTCGAACCTGTTTCCCACTGAAAGGTCTAAGGTGGCTTTCGTAGTCAGCCTTCTGTCCGGAAAAGCCCTGTCATGGGCCACACCGCTCTGGGACCGCAATGACCCCGTCACTGCCTCTGTACACTCCTTCTTCTCGGAAATCCGAAGTGTCTTTGAGGAACCTGCCCGAGCCTCTTCTGCTGAGACTGCCCTGTTGAACCTGGTCCAGGGTAATTCTTCCGTTGGCGAGTATGCCGTACAATTCCGTACTCTTGCTTCAGAATTGTCCTGGAATAATGAGGCCCTCTGCGCGACCTTCAAAAAAGGCCTATCCAGCAACATTAAAGATGTTCTGGCCGCACGAGAGACTCCTGCTAACCTGCATGAACTCATTCATCTAGCCACTCGCATTGACATGCGTTTTTCTGAGAGGCATCAAGAGCTCCGCCAGGAAAAAGACTTAGATCTCTGGCCACCTCTCCCACAGTCTCCACTGCAATCTGCGCCTAGGCCTCCCGCCGAGGAGGCCATGCAAGTGGATCGGTCTCGCCTGACCCTGGAAGAGAGGAATCGCCGTAAGGAAGAGAATCTCTGTCTGTACTGTGCCAGTACTGAACATTTTTTGGTGGATTGCCCAATCCGTCCTCCACGTCTGGGAAACGCACGCTCGCACTCAGCTCTCGTGGGTGTGGCGTCTCTTGATGCCAAGTCGGCTTCTCCACGTCTCACGGTACCTGTTCGGATTTCCACTTCAGCCAGCTCTCCCCTCTCAGCCGTGGCCTGCCTGGACTCTGGAGCTTCTGGGAATTTTATTCGGGAGTCCTTTGTGAATAAATTTCGTATTCCGGTGACCCGTCTTGTCAAGCCACTCCACATTTCCGCGGTCAACGGAGCCAGGTTGGACTGTACCATACGTTTCCGCACGGAGCCCCTTCTTATGAGCATCGGATCTCATCACGAGAGGATTGAACTTTTGGTCCTCCCCAATTGCACCTCGGAAATTCTCCTTGGACTTCCCTGGCTTCAACTTCATTCCCCAATCCTGGATTGGTCCACTGGGGAGATCAAGAGTTGGGGGTCCTCTTGTGCCAAGAACTGTCTAAAACCGGTTCCCAGTAACCCTTGCCGTAACTCTGTGGTTCCTCCTGTATTCGGTCCCCCTAAGGTCATTAAGGACTCTGCCTGCCACAGGAAATGCCCCTCCCCCCCTCCCAGTTCCATCAGGCAAGCTTCTGTGCCCCCTCATGGCCCTCGTCCTGGGGTCACACTGCCCCGTGCCAGGTCTCGCCCTCTGCCCTCTCTCCCCATTCCTACTCCTGCGGTTCTGCCTGCCGTTGAGGAATCCCTCCATCCTTTCCCGGTGTCCTCATCCCAGGGGAGGCAGTTACCCGATAAAGAGAAGGGGAGACCTAAGGGGGGGGGTACTGTTACGCCTAGCGCTCCGGGTCCCCGCTCCTCCCCGGAGCGCTCACGGCGTCCTTCTCCCTGCAGCTCCCCGGTCAGCGCTGACCGGGAGCGCTGCTCTGCCATGGCCGTTGGGGATGCGATTCGCACAGCGGGACGCGCCCGCTCGCGAATCGCATCCCAGGTCACTTACCCGTTCCCGTCTCCTGCGATCATGTGCTGGCGCGCGCGGCTCCGCTCTCTAGGGCGCGCGCGCGCCAGCTCCCTGAGACTTAAAGGGCCAGTGCACCAATGATTGGTGCCTGGCCCAATTAGCTTAATTGGTTCCCACCTGTTCCCTGGCTATATCTAGTCTCCTCCCTTGCACTCCCTTGCCGGATCTTGTTGCCTTAGTGCCAGTGAAAGCGTTCCTTGTGTGTTCAATAACCTGTGTACCAGTACCTTTGCTATCTCCCCTGACTACGAACCTTGCCGCCTGCCCCCGACCTTCTGCTACGTCCGACCTTGCTACTGCCTACTCCCTTGTACCTCGCCTATCTTCAGTATCTTCAGCAGCCAGAGAGGTGAGCCGTTGCTAGTGGATACGACCTGGTCACTACCGCCGCAGCAAGACCATCCCGCTTTGCGGCGGGCTCTGGTGAAAACCAGTAGTGGCTTAGAACCGGTCCACTAGCACGGTCCACGCCAATCCCTCTCTGGCACAGAGGATCCACTACCTGCCAGCCGGCATCGTGACAAGCAGTATTATAGTAGTTATATTCTTGTATATAGGAGCAGTATTATAGTAGTTATATTTTTGTATATAGGAGCTGTATTATAGTAGTTATATTTTTGTATATAGGAGCAGTAATATAGTAGTTATATTATTGTATATAGGGGGCAGTATTATAGTAGTTATATTATTGTATATAGGAGGCAGTATTATAGTAGTTATATTCTTTTATATAGGAGCAGTATTATAGTAGTTATATTATTGTATAAAGGAGCAGTATTATAGTAGTTATATTCTTGTATATAGGAGCAGTATTATAGTAGTTATATTCTTGTATATAGGAGCAGTATTATAGTAGTTATATTCTTGTATATAGGAGCAGTATTATAGTAGTTATATTCTTGTATATAGGAGATGTATTGTTGTAGTTATATTCTTGTTTATAGGAGCAGTATTATAGTAGTTATATTCTTGTATATAGGAGCAGTATTACAGTAGTTATATTCTTGTATATAGGGGACAGTATTATAGTAGTTATATTCTTGTATATAGGAGCAGTATTATAGTAGTTATATTCTTGTATATAGGAGCAGTATTATAGTAGATATATTCTTGTATATAGGGGCAGTATTATAGTAGTTATATTCTTGTATATAGGAGCAGTATTATAGTAGTTATATTCTTGTATATAGGAGCAGTATTATAGTAGTTATATTCTTGTAAATAGGAGCAGTATTATAGTAGTTATATTCTTGTATATAGGAGGCAGTATTATAGTAGTTATATTCTTGTATATAGGAGCAGTATTATAGTAGTTATATTCTTGTATATAGGAGCAGTATTATAGTAGTTATATTTTATATAGGAGCAGTATTATAGTAGTTATATTCTTGTATATAGGAGCAGTATTATAGTAGTTATATTCTTGTATATAGGAGATGTATTGTTGTAGCTATATTCTTGTTTATAGGAGCAGTATTATAGTAGTTATATTCTTGTATATAGGAGCAGTATTACAGTAGTTATATTCTTGTAAATAGGAGCAGTATTATAGTAGTTATATTCTTGTATATGGGGGTAGTATTATAGTCGGTATTTACTTATCGTAATATTTCTTTCCTCGAGTCCCGAAGGCAGCACAGAAGGGGATATATCCGATCCCACTCACATACCAGGACCGTCCCCTAGAAAAATATGCTAATTAACAATTAATTAGTGAAGGGGCGGACTGGACCCCTATAAGGTACCCCCCTTAACCATACCACACTGTGTAAATAACCAAGATCAAAGTAATGCAACAAATTTTATTTTAGGGAGGGTGTTGTGCTGCCTTCGGGACTCGAGGAAAGAAATATTACGGTAAGTAAATACCGACTTTCCTCATCGTCCCTACAGCAGCACAGAAGGTATCTACCAAAGATAACAAAGGGAGGGTTATGGCTTATCAACAGCAGACAGAACTCCGGTGCTAAAGGCTGGGTTCTGGGTCTGCAGGTCCAACCTATAAAGCCGGGCAAAGGTAGATGTAAATGACCAGGATGCCACATTGCAGATTTCAAGTAAGGGTACTTGCTCCCTCTCTGCCCATGACGTAGATGTGGCTCTAGTTGAATGGGCTCTTAAAGGATGAGGTAGTTCTTTTCCATTCTTCAGATAGGCTTCTACAATTGTAGTGCGGATCCATCTGGCCAACGTATCTTTTGAGGCCTTACAGCCCATTCTGGCACCTGCAGGAAGAACAAACAAATTCTCTTCTCTTTGGAAGTGTTGGACACAATTTATATAGCATGATAAGGTACGCTTTACATCTAGGAGATGAAATTTCCTCTGTTCTTCTGAGGCAGGATTTGGATGAAACACCGGCAGAAACACTTCTCTATTGATGTTCGCCACTGAGGAGACCTTTGGTAGAAAAGAAGGAACCGTACAAAGTCTCACCCCTTCTGGCAGAATCTTCAAAAAAGGCTCCTTAGAGGAGAGTGCTTGTAACTCCCCTACCCTCTTGGCTGACGTGACGGCCACAAGAAACAACAACTTCATAGTGAGCCATTTTATCTCTACCTCTGCAATAGGCTCAAAGGGGGCTTCTGTGAGAGCATTCAAGACTAGAGTTAAGTCCCAAAGTGCGACCGGAGGTCTTAGAGCCGGTCTCAATTTTCTCAATGCCTTAAAGAATCTGGAAATGAGCGGATGATTTGCAAATTTCCCATCAGACATGGCATTAATTGAGGTCATATGCACTCTAAGTGTATTGGGTTTTAGTCCTTTCTCAAATCCTTCCTGTAGGAACTGAAGAATTGCTTCTACTGAAAACTGCAGTCTAGAAGAGGAGAGCCAATTCAGGAACTTTTTCCACAACTTAGAGTACACGAAGTTGGTAGATGGTCTTCTAGAAGATAACAATGTGCTCACCACTTCTTCAGAGAGGCCTTGCCCAATTAGCCTCTCTCTTTCAGAAACCAGGCAGTGAGGTGTAACCTGCCTGGTTGAGGGTGCAGAAAACCTCTCTGTATCAGAAGGTCTGTGGCCTCCGGAAACTTGACAAATTTCCCTTGAGCAAGCTGAAGAAGCAGAGGAAACCACACCCTGCGTGGCCAAAACGGTGCTATCAAGATGAGTTGGCTCTTCCCTCAGGATCTTGCCCAAGACTCTGGGTATCAGAGGTAAAGGGGGGAATAGGTAAAGGAACCTGTTCTTCCAAGAGATCGAGAAGGCATCTAGTACTTCCAGCTGATCCCAAGCATTCAATGACCCGAACCTCTGTAATCTGCTGTTCTGCTTGGTCGCCATTAAGTCGATCTCTGGTACTCCCCATCTGAGGAAAATTGGCTCGAGGTATTTCATGTTGATTGATCATTCTGTTGGTAGGAGAGTCTGTCGGCTCAGAAGATCTGCTTGGAGGTTCACCGTACCTTTGATGTGTACGGCCTTCAGGCCCACTACTACCTGCTCCGCCCACCACATGATCAGGGCACATAGATGTTGAAGCATGGCACACCGAGGGCCTCCTTGCTTGTTTAAGTAATATGCCGCGGTGGCGTTGTCTGTTCGCACCAGAACAGATCTCCTGCAAACATAAGGCTCGAAGTGGAGCAGGGCAAGATGGATAGCCTTTAATTCCCGAAAGTTGGAGGATTTTGACCTCATCTTCAATGACCAGGAACCTTGAGTCCATAGTTCTCCCAGGTGAGCACCCCAACCTCGGACAGAAGCATCCGTAGTAATGGTGGTGTTCGGTTATGAAGCTTTTCCCTTGCACTAAATTTGACTTCATGGTCCACCACAGCAGGTCTTTCAGGACAGCAGGAGATACCTTCATGAAGCGATTCAGGGAGTTCAAATTCTTGTTCCAGACTTTCAGAATCTCTTGCTGGAATCCTCTTAGATGGGCTCTTGCCCAAGGCACTGCTTCTATGGAAGCTGTTAACGACCCTAGGACGCTCATAGCCCTTCTGATGGAAATCCTTGGGTGACGCTGGAGCTTCATAATTCTCTCCTTTATACGGACAACTTTTTCCTCTAGAAGAAAGATCTTCATTTGATGTAGATCTACCAGGAGCCCCAAGAACTGGATACGGGAAGAGGGGTTAATTGATTAACTACTCTCAGGTGTTTAAAACGAACTGGGATACTCTGTGAGCCCTGCTCTGGCTGAGTCTAACTGAAGCTTTGGTTTGTATTCTAAAGTGTTAACATCTGAGAAGTTTTATACGCAGAAGTTTAAAAAGCAGGAGTTGTAAGCAGGACCCACTATAACTGTAAGTATTACACTCCCTTGATAAAAGTAGTTTTTTTCTTAATAGTTAATAACAGCTGTTTGTCACCAAGGATATGGACAGCAGGATTGGAGGTTTTCTTCAGTGCATATTGTGCCACATGTATACATCTCTGGAGCAGCAGCTTCAGGGTGAATACCGCTGTGACAAATGTCAGCATGTTGCCCACCTGGAAGCTCGTATTAGAGATCTAGAGGAGCAAAATGCAACATTGAGGGCGATTGACAATCTTACAGAGCAGTTAGTGGGGTAGAAATGGAGGTTGGAGAAACTAGCCAGGAGGCACAAGTAGGGAGCTGGGTTAATGTAGTTAGAGGGACTGGAAAGGGGGCAAGGAAAAGGAAGGTCACTTCTGCTTCTGATCTCCCAAGTAAAATTGCCAAGTTGGGCGATGATGCGAGGGCCTCAGTATCAGAGATGGCAACCCTAGTGGATACTGGTCTCCCTAACAGCCGGGGGAACAGCTTAACTAGTAGTGTGGGGGATGGTAACGCAGGTAGGCCAAGACAGTTAGTTGTGGTAGGGGATTCTATAATCAGGAAGACGGATAGAATAATTTGTCGCCAAGACCACCTCAACCGAATGGTTTGCTGTCTCCCTGGTGCCAGGATTCGGTATGTGGTGGAAAGGGTGGACAAATTACTAGGGGGGGCTGGGGATGACCCAGCTTTCGTGGTCCATGTGGGAACCAACAACAGAATACATGGTAGGTGGAGGTCCTTGAAGAATAATTACAAGGAACTAGGTGCCAAGCTGAAGGGAAGGACCTCTAAGGTTGTGTTCTCTGGAATACTTCCTGTGCCATGAGCATCGCAGGAAAGACAGTGGGAGCTTAGGGAGTTAAATGCATGGCTTAAGTCGTGGTGTAAGGGGGAAGGGTTTGGGTTTTTAGAGCACTGGGCTGACTTTTCATTATTCCCAATAATTCAAAAAATTCCATTAGCTCCAATAACTCAATAACTACAATAAGCCCCATTAACTCAAAAAAATACCATTAACCCCAATAACTTAAATAAAAACGTTAGACCCAATAACGCAAAAAATCCCATTAGCCCCAATAACTTAAATAATAATGTTAGACCCAATAACTCAAAAAATCCCATTAGCCCCAATAACGTAAATAGTACAATTAGCCCTTATAACTCAAATAATAACATTAACCCCAATAACTCTGAAAATCCCATTAGTGAGACTATATGTGTAAAACTTAATGGAAATGTAAAGTGTATGTTCACAAATGCCAGAAGCCTAGCAAATAAAATGGGGGAGCTTGAGGCCTTGATACTGGAGGAACATATTGATATAGTTGGGGTCACTGAGACATGGCTGGTGATATAGTTGGGGTCACTGAGACATGGCTGGTGATATAGTTGGGGTCACTGAGACATGGCTGGTGATATAGTTGGGGTCACTGAGACATGGCTGGACTCCTCACATGACTGGGCTGTCAATCTGCAGGGGTTTACATTGTTTCGCAAGGATAGAATGATCAGAAAAGGTGGTGGAGTCTGTCTGTATGTAAGAAGTGGTATGAAAGTCAGTGTGAACGATGCCATAGTGTGTGATGATTCTGAGGAGGTGGAATCACTGTGGGTAGAATTACAAAAGGAGGGAAATACTGAAAAAATATTTGGTGTAATCTACAGACCCCCTAATATCACTGAAGAGATAGAAGGTCGGCTGTATAAACAAATAGAGAGGCCGCCCGGGCAGGTACAGTGGTAATAATGGGAGATTTTAACTATCCAGATATAGATTGGGGTCCGGGGGCTGGCTAAAACTATAAAGGGGAGAAAATTCCTAAATTTATTGCAGGATAATTTTATGGGCCAGTTTGTGGAGAACCCAACAAGAAGTGATGCCTTGTGGGATCTGATCATTTCCAACAACGCAGAGCTGGTTGGTAATGTAACTGTGCGGGAAAACCTTGGGAATAGCGACCACAATATAGTTACTTTTCACTTAAAATGTAGAAAATAAAGACAGACGGGGAAGGCAAAAACATATAACTTTAAAAAGGCAAATTTCCCTGGGCTGAGATCTGCACTACAGGACATAGACGGGGGGAGGGGTTCTCAAATACTGATACAGAAGGTAAATGGGACATCTTTAAATCAATTCTAAATAACTATACAGCTAAATATATACCAAAGGGGAACAAATATAAACCATTAAAACTAAATCCTACATGGCTGACAAATGATGTTAAAAGAGCAATAAACAACAAAAAAATAGCCTTCAAAAAATTCAAATCTGATGGGTCAGCGATAACATTTAAACAGTACAAAGAGCTTAATAAAATCTGTAAAAATGTAATAAAAACAGCAAAATTCAAAATGAGAGACAGGTGGCCAAAGAAAGCAAAACTAATCCTAAATATTTTTTTAGATATATAAATACAAAACAACCAAGGACAGAGCATGTAGGACCCCTTAATAATGATAATGGGGAGGTTGTCACGGGCGATCAAGAGAAGGCGGAGCTACTGAATGGGTTCTTTAGTTCTGTATACACTATGGAAAAAGGAGCTGACATTGGCCAGGTCAGTGCTGGTAACACATCATGTACAGGTCAGTGCTGGTAACACCTCATGTACAGGTCAGTGCTGGTAACACATCATGTAATGTACAGAACTGGCTTAATGTAGAGATGGTACAAGGTAAGTTAAGTAAAGTAAATGTAAGCAAATCTCCAGGACTGAAGGGACTACACCCAAGAGTTCTTAGAGAGGTAAGTTCAGTAATATCTATACCCTTGTTCATGATATTTAGAGATTCTCTGGTGTCTGGTATTGTGCCAAGGGACTGTCACAAGGCTAATGTGGTACCAATCTTCAAGAAGGGCTCTAGGTCTTCGCCAGGCAATTATAGACCGGTAAGTCTAACGTGCATTGTGGGTAAATTGTGTGAAGGACTTATAAGGGATTACATACAGGAATACATAGGGGATAATTGTATTATAAGTGATAGCCAGCATGGGTTTACTAAGGATAGAAGTTGTCACCAATCTAATTTGCTTTTATGAAGAGGTGAGTAGAAGCCTTGACAGAGGAATGGCTGTGGATATAGAGGGGGGCTGTGTATATAGAGGGGGGGCTCTGTATATAGAGTAATGGCTGTGGATATAGTGTTTCTGGATTTTGCCAAAGCACTTGATACTGTCCCTTACAGACGTCTGACAGGTAAGTTAAGGTCTTTGGGATTGGAAACTTTAGTTTGCAACTGGATTGAACACTGGCTCATGAATCGTACCCAGAGAGTGGTGGTCAATGATTCGTACTCTGATTGGTCCCCGGTTATTAGTGGTGTACCCCAAGGTTCTGTACTGGGACCGCTGTTGTTTAATTTATTTATGAATGATATAGAGGATGGCATCAACAGCTCTGTTTCTATATTTGCAGATGACACAAAGCTTTGTAGCACGGTACAGTCTATAGAGGATGTGTATAGGTTACAAGATGACTTGGATAGACTAAGGGGGATATTTATCAAAGTTGTCTATGTCCCGCATCAATATAGACCAAACTACAGAGGGTTAGTCTGGTCTATTGTGCACCTAATTTATCAAATGGTGCACAGCTCTTGATAAATTCTGTGCACAGACTGCATGATCTATGCTTTAGTCTATATTTAAACCTGCTCCAACATGGTCTGACATTTCGGCGTACTTTCAGCCTATGCGACTTGTCGCTGAAAAGTCGCTTTTGATAAATTCAGCACCAATGCATTTTTCAATGCATTTCAGTCTAAAATAGACTTGCATGCATCATGTTCTAAAAATCCTCTAGAGCAAAAGTCGCAGAAAAGTCGCACAGATTTAGACTGCGACTTTCTGTGCGACAAATTTAGACAAGAAAAACCAGTCTAAATCCTTTGATAAATCTCCCCCTAAGTGTCTGGGCATCCACTTGGCAAATGAGGTTCAATGTGGATAAATGTAAAGTTATGCATCTGGGTACTAATAACCTGCATGCATCATATGTCTTAGGGGGGATTAAACTGTCAGAGTCACTGGTAGAGAAGGATCTGGGTGACTTGTAGATCACAAACTACAGAATAGCACAATGTCAGGCTGCTGCTTCCAAAGCCAGCAGGATATTGTCATGTATAAAAAGAGGCATGGACTCAAGGGACAGGGACATAATACTCCCCCTTTATAAAGCATTGGTACGGCCTCACCTGGAATATGCTGTTCAGCTTTGGTCGCCTGTTCATAAAAGGGACACTGCGGAGTTTGAAAGGGTGCAGAGACGCACGACTAAACTAATATGGGGCATGGAACATCTTAGCTATGAGGAGCGATTAAAGGAGTTACAATTGTTTAGTCTTGAGAAGAGACGTTTAAGGGGGGATATGATAAACGTATATAAGTATATAAATGGCCCATACAAAAATTATGGAGAAAAACTGTTCCAGGTTAAACCCCCCCAAAGGATGAGGGGGCACTCCCTCCGGCTGGAGAAGAAAAAGTTTAGTCTCAAGGGGCGGCACGCCTTCTTTACCGTGAGGACTGTGAATTTATGGAACGGTCTACCTCAGGAACTGGTCACAGCAGGAACAATTAACAGCTTTAAAACAGGATTAGATACATTCCTGGAACAAAATAACATTAATGCTTATGCAGAATTATAAAACTACATCCCTTCCCCTTATCCCCTTACACCCTTCACTTCATTCCCTTGTTGGACTTGATGGACGTATGTCTTTTTTCAACCATAATAACTATGTAACTATGAATCAACTTGGACTTCTCGAGGTTTACCATAAAACCCACCTTCTGGAGCAAACTGAGACATAGATAAAGATGGTGTTTCAATACTTCTGTATAGTTGGTGATGATTAACCAATCGTCGAGGTAGGCCCCAATCCTTATCTGTTGGAGGCGTAGGGCCGCTCTCAGGACAATGACGAGTTTCGTAAAGATTCTCGGTGCAGGTGATAATCCAAAGGGCAGAGCCCTGAACTGAAAATGGTGAACCTCTTGTTTCCCCTGGACTGTTACACGTAAGAACCTCCTGTCCTCCAACCTGATGGGCACATGGAGGTAGGCGTCCTTTAGGTCCAGGCACACCATGACATCCCCTGAACTGGAAATGCTGTACAGGGATTTTATACTGTCCATTTTGAATTTTACTTTTCTCAAGTACCTGTTCAAGTATCTGAGGTCTATAATTAAACGCCATTTCAGATCTGGTTTCGGCACTGGGAAAACGTGGGAGTACACTCCCTGGAATTACTCTCCAGGGGGAACAGGCTCTAGTGCTCCTTTCTGCAGGAACTCCGAAAGGAGCGATTGGACTCTGAAATCTTTGTCCAAGTTCAGGATAAAACGGTCTCTTGGACGGTGCAAAAACTCCAACACATAACCTTCCTGAATGATTCTTAATACCCAGGGGTCGGAGGTCACTGACTGCCATTCTGGAAGGAATTCTGACAGCCTTGCGCCCACTGGGCCGAGGTGTCTGGAGTCAGAATTCACTTTTGGGGTTAGCAGGACCCGACTGCTTTTTCTTCTTGTCCTGATACCTGGACTGGAACTTTCTGTCCCTTTGCTGGAAAGGGCACCTACGGTACCTTCCCTTGTTCCTCTGAGAACGGAAGTTTCTATATGGCTTCCGAAAGGACTGAAGAACATCCAGTTCTTTATCTTTCTTTTTCTGTTTTAGGACCTTGTCCAGTCTCTTCCCAATAAGTTTTCCCGGTTCAAAGGGCAAGGTGCAAAAGTGACCCTTTGATGAGGCATCTCCTGTCCATGGCTTCAGCCAGATCGCCCTTCGTGTCGAGTTTGCAACTGCCATTGTTTTTGCAGCAATTTTCAGCACGTCAATGGAAAAATCGCCAGATAATCCGAGGCCGACTTTAAAGGAGTACTCCGGTGCACACTTTTTTCATGTTATCCCATCCGGGCTGCAAAATAAAAGCAGACGAACTTTATCTTACCTGCCAACGAGCCCCCGGAGCTCCGGTACAGGTGTTCGGTCCCCGGGCTGTATTCTTCTTACTTCCGGTTAGCCCGGCACGTCACACGGAGCTTCAGCCCATCACTGGCCGAGGCGGGACAGTTGCTTTGACAGATCATGTCTAGAGACACCTGATTCTATATCCTGAGAAAGGTTGCTGAGCCAGAGCCTAAGGGCTCTGGAAACCGGAACTGAAGAGAGCGCTGCTTTGCCCAGCGAGGCAAGATTAAGATGCGATCTTTTGAGAAAGGTGTCTGCCTTTCTGTCAAGCAGATCTCTGAGTAGCGCTGATTCATTTGCAGGGAAAAAATATTTTTTTGATAGCCTAGCTACCGCTGGATCTACCACTGCAGGCTGGTCCCAAGACTCAGATGCTGATGGATCTAATCTGTACATAATTTTAAAGCATGATCCCAGGTCCAACCGCTTATCCGGCTTGTCCCACTCTTTTTCCAATATGCTTTTTAGGACTTGGTGGCCTGGCAGGATCCTAGATCTTTTCTTCGGAAAATAGAATAAAGCCTCCTTATTCAGCCCGGATCACTCATGTTTGTTGGATTCTACACAGCCTTTAATTTTTTTAATCAACCCCTCGGCAGCCTCCTTTTTAAATAGATAAATGTTACGCCTAGCGCTCCGGGTCCCCGCTCCTCCCCGGAGCGCTCACGGCGTCTTTCTCCCTGCAGCTCCCCGGTCAGTCCCGCTGACCGGGAGCGCTGCTCTGTCATGGCCGTTGGGGATGCGATTCGCACAGCGGGACGCGCCCGCTCGCGAATCGCATCCCAGGTCACTTACCCGTTCCCGTCCCCTGCTGTCATGTGCTGGCGCGCGCGGCTCCGCTCTCTAGGGCGCGCGCGCGCCAGCTCCCTGAGACTTAAAGGGCCAGTGCACCAATGATTGGTGCCTGGCCCAATTAGCTTAATTGGCTCCCACCTGGTCCCTGACTATATCTAACCTCCTCCCATGCACTTCCTTGCCGGATCTTGTTGCCCTTGTGCCTAGTGAAAGCGTTTTGTGTGTTTAAAACCCTGTGTACCAGAACTTCTGCTATCTCCCCTGACTACGAACCTTGCCGCCTGCCCCCGACCTTCTGCTACGTCCGACTTTGCTTCTGCCTACTCCCTTGTACCTCGCCTATCTTCAGCAGCCAGAGAGGTGAGCCGTTGCTAGTGGATACGACCTGGTCACTACCGCCGCAGCAAGACCATCCCGCTTTGCGGCGGGCTCTGGTGAAAACCAGTAGTGACTTAGAACCGATCCACTAGCACGGTCCACGCCAATCCCTCTCTGGCACAGAGGATCCACTACCTGCCAGCCGGCATCGTGACAGTAGATCCGGCCATGGATCCCGCTGAAGTTCCTCCAGTTGTCGCTGACCTCCCTACGCTGGTCGCCCAGCAAGCTCGTCAGATCGCCCAGCAGTCGCAACAGATAGCGCAACAAGATCACCAGCTGTCGTACTTGACCACCATGACACAGCAACTCCAGTCACAACTACAGCAAGTACAGTCGCAGCTACAGCAGCAACAACCATCTCCTCCGCCAGCTCCAGCACCCCTTCCGCGGCGAGTGGCCGCTCCTAGCCTCCGCCTGTCCTTGCCGGACAAATTTAATGGGGACTCTAAGTTTTGCCGTGGCTTTCTTTCGCAATGTTCCTTGCACTTGGAGATGATGTCGGATCAGTTTCCTACTGAAAGGTCTAAGGTGGCTTTCGTAGTCAGCCTTCTGTCTGGAAAAGCCCTGTCATGGGCCACACCGCTCTGGGACCGCGATGACCCCGTCACTGCCTCTGTACACTCCTTCTTCTCGGAAATTCGAAGTGTCTTTGAGGAACCTGCCCGAGCCTCTTCTGCTGAGACTGCCCTGCTGAACCTGGTCCAGGGTAATTCCTCCGTTGGCGAGTACGCCATACAATTCCGTACTCTTGCTTCTGAACTATCCTGGAATAATGAGGCTCTCTGCGCGACCTTTAAAAAAGGCCTATCCAGCAACATTAAAGATGTTCTGGCCGCACGAGAGACTCCTGCTAACCTGCATGAACTCATTCATCTAGCCACTCGCATTGACATGCGTTTTTCTGAGAGGCATCAAGAGCTCCGCCAGGAAAAAGACTTAGATCTCTGGACACCTCTCCCACAGTCTCCACTGCAATCTGCGCCTAGGCCTCCCGCCGAGGAGGCCATGCAAGTGGATCGGTCTCGCCTGACCCTGGAAGAGAGGAATCGCCGTAAGGAAGAGAATCTTTGTCTGTACTGTGCCAGTACTGAACATTTTTTGGTGGATTGCCCAATCCGTCCTCCACGTCTGGGAAACGCACGCTCGCACCCAGCTCTCGTGGGTGTGGCGTCTCTTGATGCCAAGTCGGCTTCTCCACGTCTCACGGTACCTGTTCGGATTTCCACTTCAGCCAGCTCTCCCCTCTCAGCCGTGGCCTGCCTGGACTCTGGAGCTTCTGGGAATTTTATTCGGGAGTCCTTTGTGAATAAATTCCGCATTCCGGTGACCCGTCTTGTCAAGCCACTCCACATTTCCGCGGTCAACGGAGCCAGGTTGGATTGCACCGTGCGTTACCGCACGGAGCCCCTCCTAATGTGCATCGGACCTCATCACGAGGAGATTGTATTTTTTGTCCTTCCTAATTGCACTTCTGAAGTTCTCCTTGGACTACCCTGGCTTCAACACCATTCCCCAACCCTGGATTGGTCCACTGGGGAGATCAAGAGTTGGGGTCCCTCTTGTTCCAAGGACTGCCTTCAACCGGTTCCCAGTACTCCCTGCTGTGACCCTGTGGTTCCTCCTGTATCCGGTCCCCCTAAGGTCATTAAGGACTCTGCCTGCCACAGGAAATGCCCCTCCCCCCCTCCCAGTTCCATCAGGCAAGCTTCTGTGTCCCCTCATGGCCCTCGTCCTGGTGTCACACTGCCCCGTGCCAGGTCTCGCCCTCTCTCCCCATTCCTACTCCTGCGGTTCTGCCTGCCGTTGAGGAATCCCTCCATCCTTTCCCGGTGTCCTCATCCCAGGGGAGGCAGTTACCCGATAAAGAGAAGGGGAGACCTAAGGGGGGGGGTACTGTTACGCCTAGCGCTCCGGGTCCCCGCTCCTCCCCGGAGCGCTCACGGCGTCTTTCTCCCTGCAGCTCCCCGGTCAGTCCCGCTGACCGGGAGCGCTGCTCTGTCATGGCCGTTGGGGATGCGATTCGCACAGCGGGACGCGCCCGCTCGCGAATCGCATCCCAGGTCACTTACCCGTTCCCGTCCCCTGCTGTCATGTGCTGGCGCGCGCGGCTCCGCTCTCTAGGGCGCGCGCGCGCCAGCTCCCTGAGACTTAAAGGGCCAGTGCACCAATGATTGGTGCCTGGCCCAATTAGCTTAATTGGCTCCCACCTGGTCCCTGACTATATCTAACCTCCTCCCATGCACTTCCTTGCCGGATCTTGTTGCCCTTGTGCCTAGTGAAAGCGTTTTGTGTGTTTAAAACCCTGTGTACCAGAACTTCTGCTATCTCCCCTGACTACGAACCTTGCCGCCTGCCCCCGACCTTCTGCTACGTCCGACTTTGCTTCTGCCTACTCCCTTGTACCTCGCCTATCTTCAGCAGCCAGAGAGGTGAGCCGTTGCTAGTGGATACGACCTGGTCACTACCGCCGCAGCAAGACCATCCCGCTTTGCGGCGGGCTCTGGTGAAAACCAGTAGTGACTTAGAACCGATCCACTAGCACGGTCCACGCCAATCCCTCTCTGGCACAGAGGATCCACTACCTGCCAGCCGGCATCGTGACAATAAAAATCTTCAGTAACCTTCTCCTCTTCTCAGGATGAGCTTGAGGAAGTGGAAGAGAATGAGGAGGAAGGACTCCGCTTCCTATACTGTTTCTTTGCCTTACTACAGGATGGACCCGGAGAAGATGACTCAGAAGATGAGGAACTGGTACTGGATATAGGGGACCTCCTCACCTTCTTCTTAGCCCGGCCAGTGCCTGAAGTACCAGAAGCGGAGACTTTACAATTTTTTGATAACTTCTTAAATTTGTTATCCGTTTCTCTATCATCAGAGAATTTTCCCCTGAACCAGGAGAAAAAAGTCTTAGCTTCAGTGGCTAGATCCGCCTCTGGGGGTGTACACCCCTTGCATATGTTAGATGGCCAGTCATCTACAAGAGTTTTGAGGCAACTGATGCACCTCTTTGTTTCCGCAGCAGCTGCGGCCTCTTTATTTTTGGCACATGCATCACAGTCCTCATATGGGCATTCATCAGGGAGAGGTTGCTCACATGTAACACAGAACCTGTGCTTAACTTTAGATAGCTTTTTCCTTGAACTAGCTTCTGAAGACATCTGGAAAACATCCACATACTAGCATCAGGCTGAGCACAGTAATTGATGTTGTATAAGCACTTCTGACACAATTTCTTACCTTATTAGACCCAGAACCCGGCTGCCCAGCTCAGAGAGGCCAGGCACCGCCGAGTTCCCGGTCTAATAAGGTCTTCCCGCCGGCCCCTTGCAGTGTCAGCCCGACCACTGACATCAGAAGCGCGCGCTCCTCCAGCATAACAACAACCGCTGGAGGACGCGCGCATGGACCATGCCATTAGCGCACAACGCCGGCAGAGGAAGAACAGCATGAGCTGCAGTGCCGCGCCTGTAGGTAAGTAATAAGAAATCTTTATGCTGGAACATGGGACCCCGCACGGCCCAGACAACCGCAGCTTCCCTAAGGCCGTAAAATGCACCGACAGAGCAAGATGCCGGGACTCCGCACTGGACCATCAGTATATCAGCAGCTCTGCATAGCTAAGCTGCCGGGACCCCGCACCAGCCTAGCAGAGATCATAACTCTGCTGGGACCCCGCACCGGCCCTGCAATATTATAAAAGCTGCCGGGACCCCGCACCGGCTACTTACAGATATATAAAGGCTGCCGGGACCCCGCACCGGCTACTTACAAGTATATATAAATATATGCCGGGACCCCGCACCGGACGATAGTAACATCAGGGGACTTAACCGGGACCCCGCACCGGTATAATTATGTACATACCCACAGGTACTGCCAGAGAAATGGCTTTGACCGTAGCAGCCAGGACCCCACAAGGCTGAACATTGACAGACGGATGGATGATCCTTTGACGTGGAGGAAAGAAAAAAACAGTGTGGTATGGTTAAGGGGGGTACCTTATAGGGGTCCGGTCCGCCCCTTCACTAATTCATTGTTAATTAGCATATTTTTCTAGGGGACGGTCCTGGTATGTGAGTGGGATCGGATATATCCCCTTCTGTGCTGCTGTAGGGACGATGAGGAAAGTAGTTATATTCTTGTATATAGGAGCAGTATTATAGTGGTTATATTCTTGTATATAGGAGCAGTATTATAGCAGTTATATTCTTGTATATAGGAGGCAGTATTATAGTAGTTATAGTCTTGTATATAGGAGCACTATTATAGTGGTTATATTCTTTTATATAGGAGCAGTATTATAGTAGTTATATTCTTGTATATAGGAGCAGTATTACAGTAGTTATATTCTTGTATATAGGAGCAGTATTATAGTAGTTATATTCTTGTATATAGGAGCAGTATTATAGTAGTTATATTCTTGTATATAGGAGCAGTATTATAGTAGTTATATTCTTGTATATAGTAGCAGTATTATAGTAGTTATATTCTTGTATATAGGAGCAGTATTATAGTAGTTATATTCCTGTATATAGGAGCAGTATTATAATAGTTATATTTTTGTATATCGGAGGCAGTATTATAGTAGTTATATTCTTGTATATAGGAGCAGTATTATAGTAGATATATTCTTGTATATAGTAGCAGTATTATAGTAGTTATATTCTTGTATATAGGAGCAGTATTATAGTAGGTATATTCTTGTACATAGAGGCAGCATTGTAGTAGTTATATTCTTGTATGTAGGAGCAGTATTATAGTAGTTATATTCTTGTATATAGGAGCAGTATTATAGTAGTTATATTCTTGTATATAGGGGCAGTATTATAGTAGTTATATTCTTGTATATAGGAGCAATATTATAGTAGTTATATTCTTGTATGTAGGAGCAGTATTATAGTAGTTATATTCTTGTATATAGGAGCAGTATTATAGTAGTTATATTCTTGTATATAGGAGCAGTATTACAGTAGTTATATTCTTGTATATAGGAGCAGTATTATAGTAGTTATATTCTTGTATATAGGAGCAGTATTACAGTAGTTATATTCTTGTATATAGGAGGCAGTATTATAGTAGGTATATTCTTGTATATAGGGAGCAGTATTATAGTAGGTATATTCTTGTATATAGGAGGCAGTATTATAGTAGTTATATTCTTGTATGTAGGAGCAGTATTATAGTAGTTATATTCTTGTATATAGGAGCAGTATTACAGTAGTTATATTCTTGTATATAGGAGCAGTATTATAGTAGTTATATTTTTGTATATCGGAGGCAGTATTATAGTAGTTATATTCTTGTATATAGGAGCAGTATTATAGTAGTTATATTCTTGTATATAGGAGAAGTATTACAGTAGTTATATTCTTGTATATAGGAGGCAGTATTATAGTAGGTATATTCTTGTATATAGGGAGCAGTATTATAGTAGGTATATTCTTGTATATAGGAGGCAGTATTATAGTAGTTATATTCTTGTATGTAGGAGCAGTATTATAGTAGTTATATTCTTGTATATAGGAGCAGTATTATAGTAGTTATATTCTTGTATATAGGAGCAGTATTATAGTAGTTATATTCTTGTATATAGGAGGCAGTATTATACTAGTTATATTCTTGTATATAGGAGCAGTATTATAGTAGTTATATTCTTGTATATAGGAGCAGTATTATATTAGTTATATTCTTGTACATAGAGGCAGCATTGTAGTAGTTATTAGATACTTTTTGGACATAGCACTTTACTCAGGATAAAGAAAAAAAAATCTAGGAAAGTTATACTGCAAAGTGCAAAATAATTAAACAATGTTTTTGTCAATGTAATTTTTAGTATTTTGTAAACCATTATTTGTCCAGTCTTATTTTTAGTTTTTAAAAGTTTGCTAACATTTTTTTTTTGTCAATATTACTGATTTAAATTAATAGTGCACCCTAAAGCTGTGGCAGCTCTGTAGTGGTGGCCGATTCTGAGGTTCCTACTTTTCTTAATGTTTTTTTGCTGGTTCCAGATCATAAATAGTTATATAAAAATCTCAGACAATCCTTTCATAAGGAACAAAGAAAACAAATGGAAACTTTATTATTTCAATTAACATTCTGTAATGCATCAGCTATAGAATAAATGAATAGATAATACGTTTCTCCTTCTAAGTATGGAGTTCAGTTAGCACAATGTAATCTAAATTGAAGCTATTGCTAAGGGAAATTAGGCATTTCTTGTTATTCTATACACTTAAAGGGATTATCCAGGAATGGAAAGACTGTGGTAATTTCTTTCAAAAACAGCTCTACAACTGTCCCCAGGTTGGGTGTGGTATTACAACTTGGCTCCTCACCCAACCTAGAGACAGATGGGAAATTTGCTTTAACCCCTTAAGGACTCAGGGTTTTTCCGTTTTTGCACTTTCGTTTTTTCCTCTTTACCTTTTAAAAATCATAACCCTTTCAATTTTCGACCTATAAGTCCATATTATGGCTTATTTTTTGTGTCGCCAATTCTACTTTGCAGTGACATTAGTCATTTTACCCGGCGAAACGGAAAAAAAATCATTGTGCGACAAAATCGAAGAAAAAACGCCATTTTGTAGCTTTTGGGGGCTTCAGTTTCTACGCAGTGCATATTTCGGTAAAAATTACACCTTATCATTATTCTGTAGGTCCATAGGGTTAAAATGATCCCATACTTATATAGGTTTGATTTTGCCGCACTTCTGGAAAAAATCATAACTACATGCAGGAAAATTTATACGTTTAAAAATGTCATCTTCTGACCCCTATAACATTTTTATTTTTCCACATACAGGGCGGTATGAGGACTCATTTATTGCGCCGTGATCTGAAGTTTTTATCGGTATGATTTTTGTTTTGATCGGACTTTTTGATCACTTTTTATTCATTTTTTTAATGGTATAAAAAGTGACCAAAAATGCGCTTTTTTTTTACTTTGGAATTTTTTTGCGCGTACACCATTGACCGTGCGGTTTAATTAATGATATATTTTTATAGTTCGGACATTTACGCACGCGGCGATACCACATATGTTTATTTTTATTTTTTTTTACACTGTTTTATTTATTTTTTTATGGGAAAAGGGGGGTGATTCAAACTTTTATTGGAGAAGGGGTTAATTGACCTTTATTAACACTTTTTTTTTTACATTTTTTTTGTAGTGTTATAGGTCCCATAGGGACCTATAACACTGCACACACTGATTTTATACACAGATCACAGGCGTGTATTAACACGCCTGTGATCAGTGTTATCGGCGCTTGACTGCTCCTGCCTGGATCTCAGGCACGGAGCAGTCATTCGCCGATCGGACACTGAGGAGGCAGGTAAGGGCCCTCCCGGTGTCCTGTCAGCTGTTCGGGACACCGCAATTTCACTGCGGCGATCCCGAACAGCCCGACTGAGTCGGGTCACTTTCACTTTCACTTTAGAAGTGGCGGTCACCTTTGACCACCGCTTCTAAAGGGTTAATAACGCACATCGTGATGTGTGGTATTAGCCTCGGGTCCCGGCCGTTGATGAGCGCAGGGACCGAAGCGATATGATTCGGGATCGCGGCGCGATCGCGCTTCATATCGCGGGAGCCTGCGCAGGACGTAAATATACATCCTGCGTCGTTAAGGGGTTAAATAAATTACCTCTGTTTTCCAATTCCTGGATAACCCCTTTAAATGCTATGCTGTTTTATTCAATTTTTTTGTAAATCAATTTTTATTTTTAACTTTCAAATCTGGCGTGGGTATAGCTGTTCACTGACGGAGGACTGTTTTTTTTTTTTTTTGTCTGTTTCAGATATTATCTAAAATGCTGGTGTACTTTCCATAACCAATTACTACGATCCAGACTACATTGTGCATCAGTGATGGTGAAATGTCTCTTTTTGAATTAGGTTTTGGGATATTTTCAGCTGCACATATGTGGTGGTCCAGTACAGAAGTGGCCCTTCTGTACACTATTGGTCCTATCAGGTGGACTCAGTCCCAGTGCCCTGGCCCCTCACTCCTCAGAACTCTCAATGCCTTTATAGAGTTAATGTATTGCATTAATGTGTTAATAAGTGTTTGTACCTTTAAATCCTGTTGTTAAGCCCAATGTAACCAAGGAAGGTGTAAGTGACCAGGTGACTTGCTGGTGACCTTTGGGACCCCTCCAAATTGCTACCTTATATACATTAGCAGGGAGGAGCTAGTTTAGCCATTTCAGAGTTTAGTGCATGCTGAGCTACTGTCAAGTGAAGACCTGAGAGTGTCTGGTGTTCCTGAGGGAGACCAAGGCCTAACCATGCAGCCACTATCCGTGGAACCCCTACAGATGAAAGTCAAAGCCTGGTAAGCATGATGCACCTCGTGTGGTGTAGAGGATAACCACGCCCTGGCGTCACAAACACTAAGTGTTAATGCCATCTGCCCTAAGGGTTAATAACATCTGCCCTTCCAACACCCTCTACCAAAACTTTTGGCATCACAAACAGGATACGGATGTGCATCTTATGCGAAAATAATGCGAAACGTCCGTGCAAAAAGAAATTACGCCCAAAAATTGTGCAGGACTTTGTCTGAAATTTTTTTTATGTCATTAGGTGCTTGTGAAATAGAGGGGGAGCGGAAGAAACGTTTGTCTGCCATTGTGAAAAGTATTGAAGTTGTGCTCACTATGTGTAAAATCCATTCAGAAGCAATGCTGTGTTGCAAAGTGTCTGCTGTACCTGAAGGGATTAATCTGGTCCAGTGAATTCCCATGTGCACGAGCGGTTGCAGCTCCGCCCATGTCAGTCCCCAGCAGGATTTCCCTGTGTTGCAGAGGGGAAGACTTGGATCCAGTCTCTGGTGATCAACTTCATCAGATTCTAGTTCCCCCGAAGAGACGCGGCATGGGTCCTCAATGCATATCATGACCAGTCGGGACACTTGGGAGTTCACAAGACTGAAGCCACTGTCCAGCGAAGGTTTTACTGGATTGGAATGCGAAGTGACATCGGGAAATGGTGCAGTGAATGTTCTGTCTGTAACATCACCGATAATGTGAGCAAAGACGCAAGAGCACCCCTCAACTCCATCCAGAGTGACAAATACCAAAGGCAGATCCAAGAAACCAAAGAGATCATCAGTAAGAAAATGGGCAAGGCCCAACAAAGGCAACAGGATGACTACAACCACCATGCTACAGCCAAGACACTGCAGGTCTGGCTAAGAAAATGACTTAAAATGGACAAGTTGTTCCATCTGTGAGATAGAGCCTTCCACAATGACGGCTATTCCCTACCTTGAATCTGATGTCTATGAAGTCCAGAAGTCTGGGTCTGAGCCATTGGTCGTCTATAGAAACCGTATCAAAATCTGGCTAAAGGAAGATCTCCCGGCCGCTCCACCGCCTCCATGTGGCAGACTAGTTTGTGAATATGTTCCTGGTGAAGGCATACATCCCTCTATGGATTATCCTATGTTCTCACCCACTCATCCCACATACATCTGTCAACCTCCAATTCCTGGCTTATCTCCATTGGCTCCAAACTACGTGCCTGGAATTCCAACCTATGCACCGGCTTCTATAGTACCAGCAGTCTCTGTTCAACAGGTTCTGGAACATGTGCAAGCGGAAGTTCAAGTTCATGTTGAAAAAGCGCCTGCTGAGCTTCCAGACTTACCCCCAGATCCTGGTTCTCAAGAGGTGGTGCTGCGCAGGTCCCTGCGGTCTACTCAAGGACAACTGAATGGGAGTTATAGGGAGTAAGATAACACCTGTATATATAATAGTAAATAGTCAAAAACATACTATTATTTTCCAGTCTTGAAAATGTTTATCCAATACATAATGCCATGCACAGATAGTCAGTACAAATGTATAATAGTGAGTAATGTATATGTTACCTTAAATGTATAGGAAATATTCATATACAGTACTTAAATAGGACTGTTAGCTTATAGCTGGAATATTCATCCTCAGTTCATGTTAGTCCAAAACGTTGTACTCTGTCTAATCCTGTTATTTCCCTGTCCACTGTTCACAGGGTTCTCTTGTGGCCAGAGAAAGCACCTGGTGAGCGTAGGTAGCCATAAAAGTGGCAGAGCTATTGTGTATACATATTGTTGTCATGTATTGTAAAAAGTCAATATAACTGCTGGTCAATTGTTACGGGGAGAAGTAGCACACATGCCGATGGGCCCCGTTAGCACAGGCATCAGGGTTGAAAGCCTCAGGCAGCCCGATCCGGACCATAGCAGTTGCAAAATCAAAAGATCTCATGCAAATTAACATTGGTTTTATCCTGGTTTCAATACTTTGTTTATCTGAGTATGTCAGGACATTTCCTCATAAGCCACATGAACTCTTCCCCAGTTACCAGCCCTGAGAAGGACATTGACAAAAATTCCCCAGGAACTGTTATCCTAACTTTGGGCCAGTGGCCTTGTACGTCATCCACCCTCAAGGACGATACACCGAGGACAGCTTTCTTATAGAGGGGGAGTTTGCGGTAGCCCATTACAGAAGTGGCCCTTCTGTACACTAATGGTCCCATCAGGTGGACTGGACCCTCACTTCTCCGAATGCTCATTGCCTTTATAGAGTTAATGTATTGCATTAATGTGTTAATAAGTGCTTGTACCTTTAAATCCTGTTGTTAAGCCCAATGTAACCAAGGAAGGTGTAAGTGACCAGGTTACTTCTTGGTGACCTATGGGATCCCTCCAAATTTCTCCCTTATATAGCAGGGAGAAGCTAGTTTAGCCATTTCAGAGTTAAGTGCATGCTGAGCTACAGTCAAGTGAAGACCTGAGAGTGTCTGGTTTTCCTGAGGGAGACCAAGGCCCAACCACGCAACCACGCAGCCACTATCCGTGGAACCCCCTACAGGTGAAAGTCAAAGCCTGATAAGCACGAATACAAGGGAGAAGTCTAGTCAGCATAATCAAGTCTGTCAAGTCTAAAGTCAGCATGGGTTGCATAATTGAGTCCAAGTCCACTACAAGACCCAGCGAACCAACAAGCCTCTTGAAGTTCACTGATCATCTCCTTGGGCTTAAACTGAGCTGTAAAGACTATAACATCGGTCTGCCTCAGAAAAGCTGCCGTTGTTCCGTAACCTTGCATTGGAGTGATAATTTGCCCCGCGCCTAGCCCAGGAACCAGCGGCCATATCTCGGATGGAGTAGAGGATAACCACGCCCTGGCGATACCGCACCATAGCAGTTGCAAAATCAAAAGATCTCATGCAAATTAACATTGGTTTTATCCTGGTTTCAATACTTTGTTTATCTGAGTATGCCAGGACATTTCCTCATAAGCCACATGAACTCTTCCCCAGTTACCAGCCCTGAGAAGGACATTGACAAAAATTCCCCAGGAACTGTTATCCTAACTTTGGGCCAGTGGCCTTGTACGTCATCCACCCTCAAGGACGATACACCGAGGACAGCTTTCTTATAGAGGGGGAGTTTGCGGTAGCCCAGTACAGAAGTGGCCCTTCTGTACACTAATGGTCCCATCAGGTGGACTGGACCCTCACTTCTCCGAATGCTCATTGCCTTTATAGAGTTAATGTATTGCATTAATGTGTTAATAAGTGCTTGTACCTTTAAATCCTGTTGTTAAGCCCAATGTAACCAAGGAAGGTGTAAGTGACCAGGTTACTTCTTGGTGACCTATGGGATCCCTCCAAATTTCTCCCTTATATAGCAGGGAGAAGCTAGTTTAGCCATTTCAGAGTTAAGTGCATGCTGAGCTACAGTCAAGTGAAGACCTGAGAGTGTCTGGTTTTCCTGAGGGAGACCAAGGCCCAACCACGCAACCACGCAGCCACTATCCGTGGAACCCCCTACAGGTGAAAGTCAAAGCCTGATAAGCACGAATACAAGGGAGAAGTCTAGTCAGCATAATCAAGTCTGTCAAGTCTAAAGTCAGCATGGGTTGCATAATTGAGTCCAAGTCCACTACAAGACCCAGCGAACCAACAAGCCTCTTGAAGTTCACTGGTCATCTCCTTGGGCTTAAACTGAGCTGTAAAGACTATAACATCTGTCTGCCTCAGAAAAGCTGCCGTTGTTCCGTAACCTTGCATTGGAGTGATAATTTGCCCCGCGCCTAGCCCAGGAACCAGCGGCCATATCTCGGATGGGGTAGAGGATAACCACGCCCTGGCGATACGAGCACTAAAGGATAATGCCATCTGCCTAAGTTTTAATAACATCTGCCCTTCCAACACCCTCTACCACACATATACTTTTTTAATATATTATTTGATTTAAAAAAAAGGTGAGAGGAGAAAAGTCATAAACGTCTTTTGCTGGAGTCTTGTCCACTATTAGAGTTTGTAAGATTTACAATGTGTTCGGCATTTACATTTGGCTGCAGATGTTTGTGACTTTATGGCTGTACTGTTGCATACTTCTAGCACTGACCTCCATAAAAATATATATTTTTATACAGTTATATTAAAAAGCATTGCAAATGTGTATTTTAGTCAAGCCGATGCCCTCTTTCAGCATACATTTGGATAATGAAGCACTTTACACATGTTTTATCAGAAGATTTTTCAGGTTTATACAGTGGATGTAATCTATAAATGTGACATTACCAAGGTGTAAGACGGTGATATATGTGTCAGTACAGTGAAACTCTCCAAACGATTACATATATATATATATATATATATATATATATATATATATATATATATATATATGTATATGTATTTTTTTTCAATTGAAAATATCTTTATTAGCAATCAAACATCATTATACATACATATCATGCTCTGCAATACAAAGCAGGCTTGGAAGCAGCACACAATAAATTAATACAATTAGCATACATAGCGCGACAGCACAACATACAGCACAGGTGTCCCTACACTATAAATCATACCACACGCTACACTAACATTCCTGCACATATTATATATATGGCAGTATAAGATAAAACACAGGTTTCCATACAATATACATCATACAACATGCTGTACTAACATTCCTACACATACTATATACGTGACAGTGCAACATACAGCACAGATGTTCATACACTATACATCATACAACATGTTTTTTTTAGTTTTCTTAACAGGATAAGTAGTGGAAGCTGTCTAATAGACGGAATACATTACTAAGCCGGGCTTAGCATTAGCCACAAAAACAGTTAGTGCTAACACCCAATTATTACCCCGGTACCCACTGCGACAGGGGTGCCGGGAATAGCTGGTACGAGCATCAAAAACAGCGCTCCTGGGCCTAGGCAGTAACAGGCTGGTGTTATTTAGGCTGGGGAGGGCCAGTAACAATGGTCCTTGTCCCCCCCCCCCTCCCCCCCCCGTTAAGTAAGGCTGTTGCTGCTTGGTTGGTGTCGTGCTGAGAATGAAAATATCGGGAACCACACACACTTTTTGCATCAGTAATAATAAAAAAAAACGCATAGTGTTCCCCATGTTTTTGTTCTCAGCACAATAACAACCAAGCAGTAGCAGCCTGACAATGGTGGATTACGTTGATGACCAGCATTTTTTTTGTTTAATATTAATAATATGGTTAACGAGGGCTTGTGTGGGAGTGTTTTTTTGGAAACCTATGCGTTTTTTTTCTTTTTTATTTATTGAATTATTTATACTAAAAATGTGTGTGATTCCCCGTATTTTCATTCTCAGCACAATACCAACCAAGCAGCAACAGCCTGATGTCACCAAGGTGGGCGAGGACCATTGTTACTGGCCCTCCCCAGCCTAAATATTGCCAGCCTGTTACCACCTAGGCCAAGGAGTGCCGCTTTTGACACTCCAGCCCTGTTGGTAACAGCTCTTCCTGGCACCCCTGTGGCGGTGGGTACTGGGGTAATAATTGGGGGTTAGCGCTAGCTGTTTTTGTGGCTAACACTAAGCCCGGCTTAGTAATGAATTCTATCTTGTCAGGATCCGGACTGGCAGGAGCTAGCAGGAGCTGGAGGTGGATCCGCTGTACCAGAGAGGAGATGACGTGGGCCGTACCAGGGGAAAGGAGTCTAAGGAGTTACTGGTTTTCACCAGAGCCCGCCACTAAGCGGGATGGTCTTGCTGTGGCAGGTAACCCCCAGGTCATTCCACCCAGTAGCGACTCAACCTCTCTGGCTGCTGAGATGAGGCAAGGTACAAGAGGATCAGGCAGAGGTGAGGTCAGATGTAGCAAAAGGTCAGGGCAGGCGGCAACGGTTCTCAGGCGGTAGTCAATAGCAACAGGTTCAGCAACAGGCAGGGAATACACACACACGCTTTCTCTAGAGCACTAAGGCAACAAAGATCCGGCAGGAAGCTGTGGGAGGAGATGGTACTTATAGGCAGTGCACAGGTGCAGGCCTAATTAAGTCAAAGCAGAACCTTTAACCCTAGATTAACCACTTTGGACCAGGCACCAATCACTGGTGCACTGGCCCTTTAAATTTAAGAGTCCCGGCACGCGCGCGCCCTATAGAGTGGGGACACGCACGCCGAGACCGGGTGACCAGGGTGCTGCGTGGGGACACACCCTGTGAGCGCACCGAGGTAAGCAGGGTGCCCTAAGCGCTCAGCGTAACACAACTATTAGACAGCTTCCACTACTAAGCCTGTTAAGAAAACTAAAAAATATTTGAAAAAAATGTATTTAAAAAATCACTCCCCCACACCCCCACAAGCCCTCGTTAACCATTTTATTACCATTAAAAAAAAAATGATGGTCACCGTAGTCCAAAGTAGCCCTTTGCATACATGAAACTGAAACGAGAAAAAAAAAAAAACATACAAAAAATGGGTTAGTACATTTAGGGGAAAAAAAGTGATTCCAAATAAGAAATAAATACTTATATATTGCACATTTTTGTCACAAATGCAGCTTTAGAGCAGAAAAGTCACAGAGGAGAAGAGGGGGTGTTACAAAGTTGTGTTCTGAAGTCATTTCTTGGTTTTTGCTTATGTATGCCAAATGTATCAACCTCCCTGTGATAGTATAATAAATGTGTCACAGGTAAGAAACACTTACACCATGGAAAACAGTGTAGGTAAGTCGTGTACGTAAGTACAGCTTGATGGATTCCCCCCAGAGTCTCTGAGGTGATATTCCAGGCCACTTAACAGGGCCCAGACAAAAATCACATGGGCATACACCAAATCGGGTATGCCTTCAGAAGGGACAAATAATGCTGTACTATAAAAGCTCGACAACTAAAACATGACTAAGCCTTTTTTTTTTTTTATTAAAAAATAACTATATTTGAAATCGTCAATCACATTTATTGTGTGTGTGGATAATTTTAAAGGGGTACTCCGGTGCTTACACATCTTATCCCCTATCCAAAGGATAGGGGATAAGATGCCTGATCGCGGGAGTCCTGCCGCTGGGGACGCCCGCGATCATGCACGCGGCACCCCGTTAGTAATCAGTCCCCGGAGCGTGTTCGCTCCGGGTCTGATAATGGTTGACCGCAGGGCCGGCGGCGTATGACGTCACGCTCCGCCCCTCAATGCAAGCCTATGGGAGGGGGCGTGATAGTTATCACACCCCCTCCCGTAGGCTTGCATTGAGGGGCGGAGCGTGACATCACACGGGGGCTGGGGCGTGACGTCACACGCCGCCGACCCTGTGATCGACCTTAATCAGACTGATTACTAACGGGGTGCCGCGTGCATGATCGCGGGCGTCCCCAGCATTCGGGACTCCCGCTATCAGGAGTACCCCTCCCGCACTGGAGTACCCCTTTAAGCCATTTAGCAATCCACTAAGAATTCTGTGAAGAAGAACATGCAAATCAGCTCATTTACATGCCACCTGCTCTGGTGACTCTCCCTGGGTGTCAGTGCATCACTGTGAATGTTAACATGACAATACAAAGTTTATAAAACTGATTAACTTACTGTTAAAAATAGAATTAACTGATAAACAAAGAAAATAAAAGAACAGAAAATGAGCTTACAAATATGTTACATAATTCAATAATGCAAAATAAACAAATAATGAAATATACAGGATACATTTTTAAAATGGAAAATCTTCCTCTTGTTTCTGTATTTACCCCTCTCTTTCCTTCTCTCCATACCAGCTCATTGGGTAGGTCGGGGGGGGGTTAGTGGTTACAGGGACTCTTTCTATATTTATATATTATTATTTATGTCAACTTTATGCATTTTGAAATAAAATAAATAAACAAATAAATAAATAAATGAATAAAATATTGAAATAAACTAATACATTTCAGTAAGAACAAAACAGAAAAATAAATAAAATAATTAAAAATAAAAAGTCTGTAAAATGCAGAACAGAAATAAAGTCACAACCTAGAACTTTCCTCTCCCCTGCGACACGCCGAGTCTGTGCGCTTGAAATCAAATATAACTTGTCTTCCGACACTGATTGTAATATAAGGAGAAGAAGTGGTGTCAGTTCTGAAAGCGAAATCCTGTAATGGGGATGAAGCTTCCACGGGGGATTCTTATAAAGTTACCATTGGAGAAAACATTAGAATCAAACAAGGAGATATTCACATCCCAAGCAGCCGGCTCATTCACACGAGGAGATTATTATGTATTATTCATGAATTCCAATCTGGGAGTTCTTCCAGCACATTCCATTGACTGGGGACGGAGTTTATCAACTGTTCTAGAATCAGCGTGTATCATCTAATGCAATAAGAACGTCTCTTCACGATACATGTTTACAGAGCAGAGTGTTAAGCGTAATGAATACGCGCTACAAGACCCCATACATGTTTAGTGTATAAAGTGCCAATAAAGGGAAAATGAAAAAACAAACATTAATATAATATTGTGCGAGATTCTGAAGTCAAAGACCATTGAGATGACTGCTAAATGCTCTACGGTGTGGGATGCTTTAACCTCTTCCGGCAAATGGACATATATTTACGTACATTGCGGGCTCCCACCCGGTGGGTCCCAGTTGCTATCAGCAACCGAGACCCACAGCTCATTCCGGACTTTGCCGATCAGGCTGCTGTCCATCATTGCCCCTTTAGACACCGCAATCAAAGTTGATTGCGTTGTCTAAAAGCGGGAAATCCGGTTCCCGACTAGCTCAGCGAGCTGATCAGGATCGCTCCAGCAAAACCGCGGCATCCCGGTCAGCTGAGAGGAAGGCGGAAGATCTCTTACCTTCCTTCTATGGAGAAGCCTTGATCAGTGAATGCAATCTAAAGATTTCATGTAATAGTCCCCTATGGGGACTAAAAAAAAAAGGTTAATTTTTTAAAAAAAAATATAATGTTTATGATCCCACATGGTAATTGGTGTAAATGTAAAAAAAAAATACTAAATGCCAGATCAGGGCAAAAAAATAAAAAATGACCCTCATACAGTCCTGTAAATGGAACAATGAAAAAGTTATAGGTGTTCAGAATAGCGCAATTTTAAGGATAATTATTTTGTCAAAAAAGATTGACTTTTATGTTTTTTAAAGTAGTACAATAATAGAAAATCTGTGTAACCATGGGGATCATTTTAATCGTACTGACCTACAGACTAAAGAGAACCTGTCAGTTTGCTGAGTAAAAATTACAAATTTTATTTTTTTCGAACATTTCATGGTAAATGTAAAGGTGTCATTGGGAAGTTCAATTAGTCCGGCAAAAACAAGCCTCATAAGAGTCTGTAGAGGTAGAACTTTTTTTTACAACTTTATTTTATGCATTTTATGTCCCCACAGAGGATTATTTTTTGCAATCTATAGATTGCAGATACTAATCATTCCTATGGTTATGCATAGCACTGATCAGTATTATCAGCAATCTACTTCTCTGGTCTGCTCTATATCAGACCAGAGAAGAAGATGCTGGGGAAATAGACAGAGGCCGAGAAGGGGACCTCTGTCCACCATCTTGGATGATTGGATCCCCAGGGTTGTGCTTCATGCGATCCAATCATCCATTCAAAGTGCTGTATTGCTGCAGATGCTGTGATCAGTGAGGACCATGGCATCTGAGAGGTTAATGGCGGAAATCAGGCGGATAAAGTGTATAATAATGCTAGAATAGCAAGTGCCACATGCTGTATTGCTTATTGAGGTAGGTATATACAGGTTGCACACAACATATAATGTATATGCACCAGTACAGGTAGATCTGCACAACAGTATACTACAAATGCAAATAAGTATCATGTATAAATCAAAAGTGCATTAGTACAAAAGGTGCAGACTGCAAAAATACACGCACATACAATGTAAAATGCGCAGCCAGGAGACGTCCACCCCTAAGACCGTTTCGGTCAGGAATCCTTCTTCCGGGAGTCCAGAAAGGGGATAAGATGTCTTAGGGCCAGAGTTCCCCTTTAAATGTCTTGTGTAAGAACATTGCAGAGAAATTATCATTATTTCTAGGATCAATTTTTTGGTGGTAATTGCCCATTATTTTTGACAAACATTTTGACCGTCATGTCATGGTCATACATTAGAAAAGCCTAATGTCTTCAACTGTTCTTAGAAAGCGGACGTTCCCACCTATGATTCCAAGATCACAAAGTAAAAGTACGGACAAAAACTGCATGGTATTTTATGGCATGCAATGTACTAAAACAGAATTGGTGCACAAATAGGCAGGTGTGTAGGGTTCTTCTGTTCTTGCTATCGACAGATTTTGAGTCTATGACCTGATGGGGCAAATTTACTAAAGGCACACATCTACATAGTGAATGTAACAGACATTAAAGGGATACTCCACCCCTAGACATCTTATCCTCTATCTAAAGGATGGGGGATAAGATGTATGATAGCAATATCCATGCTGCACCCGGCGTTTGTTTAGAGCATTGGGTGCAGCGCCGGAGGCTCGTGACGTCACGGCCATTCTCACTCAATGCAAATCTATGGGAGGGGGTGTGATGGCTGTCACGCCCCCTCCCATAGACTTGCACTGAGGGGACATGGCCGTGAAGTCATGAGGAGGGCATGACCGTGATGTCACAATCCTCTGCCCCGCATCGCCAGTCATCTGGCATCTGAAGTTCCATTAATGCACCGGATGTCTGAGTTGCCAAAGCCTTTGGATAGGGGATAAGATGTCTAGGGGTGGAGTACCCCTTTAAGTCTTGTGAGTCTGAAATCTGACAATCTGACAATATTGATAGATTTCCCCCCCATTATTTCTGTAAATCTTTATTAAATATTTTTCTCAGTTCTGAAACTGGTCCGATGGCTCAGTCTCTAGCCTTTATCTATTCATTCCTGACAGCTTGGTCTCCAAACCCTTTCTATTTTGATGGCTCAGTCTCTAGCCTTTATCTATTCATTCCTGACAGCTTGGTCTCCAAACCCTTTCTATTTTGACGGCTTAGTCTCCAGCCTTTATCGCTCCTCTCCTGAAGGCTAAGTCTCCAGTTCTCATCTCTCCTTTCCTGCTGGCTCGGTTTCCAGACCCTAACTCTCCCTACAACTCAGTCTCCAGACCTTACATCTCTTTCCCTGGCAGCTCAGTCTCCAGACCCTATCTTGTCACTATTTTCCTGATGGCTGGCTCTACAGCCTTTTTGTTCTTCTCCTAAGGGTTTGGTCATCAGACCTATTTTTTCCTTTCATGATGGTTCGGTCACCAGACATTATTGCTCTTCTCTTGCAAATGTACCTTTGTTTTGGCCATAAATCCACTCAGATGATGGTTCAGGAGAATAGAGATGAAAGCTGAAAGTTGAGCCTTCAGACTGATCCTCTGAGAGATTTCAATGTGAGATTAGACAGAGTAGCCTGCACTATGTCTAAGAACATGCTAAATATAGAATAGACACTGAGCAATATCTTAATGAATGCATGGGATTTTTTATTTTTTCTTATGCCATAATAAGTGCAATGTAATAATAAAAATGAATGAATTCAATGGTATTCATAGCCTTTAACTTATTGTAACAAAAAAAAATATTCTGAGCCCTAACAATACACATGGAGACCAAATAAAGTTTCCATGGAAGAAAATACCATTGAAAATAACTGTGTCATATATGGGCAGGGATACAGGGCTCTGTAGCTCTCACCCAGAACCCCTGTCCCTGCCTATTGCCCTAAAGAGCGACTCCACAACTAGAGGACGTTCCCTATTCTGGAATAAGTGCTGGGTCGTCACAAGTCAAAATAACAAACTACGATAATACAGTAAAAGGTCAGGAGGAAACAG
The DNA here is from genome assembly GCF_029499605.1 of Hyla sarda. Classification (NCBI taxonomy): domain Eukaryota; kingdom Metazoa; phylum Chordata; class Amphibia; order Anura; family Hylidae; genus Hyla; species Hyla sarda. The sequence goes on along the minus strand of NC_079197.1, from coordinate 188,135,729 downwards.
TCAGAACACAATGGGTTAACACTCACTTTATTCAATACTAACAGAGAAACAGAAAGGATAGTCAGCAAGCCAGATCAGAAAGCCAAGGGGACAACAGGAGTACCTAATCGAATATCAAAGGGGTTAACCAATATCAGAGCCAAAGTGAAAAAAAACAGGAAACAGAATCAACTAGAGGTCCCCATAGTCTGATGACTACCACGCCAACTAAGGAGGTAGCGGTGCTAAAACAACACCTAATAGTTTTTACTGGATTCCTGTTATAGATTTTGCATTGGGAGTTTCTGTGCAAATTCTGATTCCACAGATAATTCCGAGCCGCTCAGAAGAGATGTATAAAAAAATGTGAACTTGTTTATGGAAATTAAAAATATTCCATACCCGACCAACAATCCTTTTTGCGATCAAAGTGCAGGAGAGTTCCGAAAGGATGCGTCCTCCATACACTATGCTTCATTTCCTTGGGAGATGTTCAGTCTTGTGGCGCTGAGCTGTAGAATCAAACAATATTGTAGAATGAGTGAATATCACAAGGCGCTCCGTGGATGGAAATACGGAGAAAAACTATTCCTGCAATTCTTCCACCGCATAAGAACAGCATCAGGAAAGTAATTGTAACCTAACGCCAGCACGCCATGTAATATAAAAAGAATTACTAAGGAAGGACGGCTATAGAGTATATTCTTATTGGTTATTGATACTGACATTAATGGAAGCAAAAAACAAGGCATCTTCATCCGGCGCTGAGCTGCGCTCCCTGCTTTGTTAAATCCCAGTGTAGATCAGTATTACAAACCGCTATATACTGTCAGTGCAGCAAAGAAACACAGAAGATCAAACGAATAATAGCAAGCACATTACACAGCTTATGAATAAGCCAGTTGGAAGGATAAGTATTGGATTTTTATACACTAATATGGATAAAACAGAAGGTTTTTCATAAAATGACTCCACTTGCGTAAGAAGCTTAGCTAAGAAAGTGCAAGAATAATATGGAAGGATAAAGCATGTTGTTTCAAGATGAAAATGACGAGAGGATTAATGTTAATTTCAGGAGGACGGCGGCAGAAGGTGGGAGATGGCGAATAATTTCAAAGCAATTATTTATTGTGTACAGCAAGAATGAATCCTGGGAAACTGGAAAGTGCAGGTGAGGTAGATGAGCGCTACAGTAACTAAGAGCTGGGTACAAGAGAACCTGTCTGCTGAGGACAAAATGTCTCCTCAGGGAGCACCTCAAATTGTCTCCTCAGGGAGCACCTCAAAATAGAAGGAGGCATCTCAAAATGTTTCCTCAGGGGGCACCTCAAATTGTCTCCTCAGGGGGCACCTCAAAATGTCTCCTCAGGGGGAACTTCAAAATGTCTCCTCAGGGGGAACCTCAAAATGGCTCCTCAGGGGGAACCTCAATATAGAAGGAGGTACCTCAAAATGGCTCCTCAGGGGGCACCTCAAAATGTCTCCTCAGGGGACACCTCAAAGTGTCACCTCAGGGGGCACCTCAGAATGTCTCCACAGGGAGGCACCTCAGAATGTCACTTTAGGGGGACCTCACAAAGTATCCTCAAGGGGCACCAAAAAATGTAATCTAAGGGGGCACCTCAGAATGTGACCTTAGGGGGACCTCACAATGTATCCTCAAGGGGCACCTATCTCAGGGGGCACCTCAGAATGTTAACTCAAGGGGCACCTCAGACTGTCACCTCAGGGGGGACCTTAGACTGTCACCTCAGGGGGCACCATAGAATGTCACCTCAGGGGGCACCTCAAAATGTCACCTCAGGGGGCATCTATACTTTTAATGTCAGCCAAGAGGGGCATTTTATAGATAGTCTGCACTTTCATATATTCGGTTTAAGGGGCTTTTGCCCCTAGACTAGAAGCTAGAGGTAAGTGAATTGATCCTGCACAACTGGGATGAATTGCAAATTTCCCCAAAATTCTGTGATTCTGTGGATCTAAAACTTTAGAAAATAGTTTTGAATGAATCTCTTTAAATGTTGATCAATACTACTAGCCCTACATAGTGGCAAATCTCTTGTATCATACAGTACTACAGCTGCCATCAATGCAGCTACTACTAACTCTGATGCCACTGTAGAGTAGCTCCACTTACCTGCATATGCCTGCATTGTCCAACATCTTCCACACGCGCCATCAATGCCGCTACTACCTGCCCTTCTACTTCTACTATCCCTTCCCACCGGCACGTCTCCTGCCTTGTCCATCATAATTAATACTGTTCTGCTGGTGCTGCGAGCCCTACCCTGCACTGGATAAATATAAAAAAAAACTGAAACCTAGAAGAACCCGGGGTGTCATGTACAACTTTTCAGAAGTAGTTTTGTTTCGGGCCAAATTTATTCAGACTGAATTTAATCTGATGCGAACAAAAATAAATTTAAGAAAATGTCTATCAGCCCGATATAACTATACTAGTGGGGCCAGGAACTCCACAGGTGCAGCTGCACCAAGATCGGTACTGGAGGTGAAGGACCTGACCCCATTACATCTGGGTATTGAGTGATGTCACCCACAGCAACCGAATAGGTGAAAACAACCAATGATCAGCGTGGACGCGTTTCGGGTATGCACCCTTTGTCTCAGCACAACTGTGCTGAGACAAAGGGTGCATACCCAAAACGCATCCACGCTGATCATTGGTTGTTTGTTATCTGGCTGAGTCCCGCTTGCATGCGGTTTTATGGGATCCGAATAAACAGAATTTTTCATCGTACCACTGGCTACCTATTTCTGTTCTATTGCTTATGCTGGAGTCTTCAGGCGTGTTGGGTGTCCTGAGAGCTGACCATACTTTCCTTAAATTTGTAAATGTCTTCTATTAAAAATGTTAATCCCTCCAATACTTATCAGCTGCTATATGCTCAACAGGAAGTTTATTTTTATTTTTCTGTCTGATCACAGTGCTCTCTGCTGACACCTCTGTCCATGTCAGGAACTGTCCAGATCAGGAGCAAATCCCCATAGCAAACCTTTCCTGCTCTGGATAGTTCAAGACATGGAAAGAGGTGTCAGCAGAGAGCACTGTGGTCATAAAAAAAAAGGAAATGAAAAAAGAAAATAACTTCCTCTGTAGCATACAGCAGCTGATAAGTACTGGTAGGATTAAGATTTTTTTTGTTGATAGAAGTAAAACAAAAAATTGTTTTACACCGGAGTACCCCTAAATTACTTCTATTTAAAAATCTTGATTCCTCCAGTACTTATCAGAAGCTATATGTTCCAAAGGAAGTTGTGTAGTTCTTTCCAGTCTGACCACAGTGCTCTTTGCTGACACCTCTGTCCATGTCAGGAACTTTCCAGAGCAGGATAGGTTTGCTATGGGGATTTGCTCCTACTCTGGACAGTTCCTGACATTCACAGCAGAGAGCACTGTGGTCAGACTGGAAAGAAATGTAAAAATAAAAGAACATCCTCTAGTGCATACATCAGCTGATAAGTACTGGAAGGATAAGGCTTTTTAAATAGAAGCAATTTCCAAATTTGTTAAACTTTCTGGCACCAGTTGATAAAAAAAGTGTTTTCCACCGGAGTACCCCTTTAACTCATTCTATTTTACAACAGTCAAAACTCCACAGCTCAGACAATAAGCTTCTATGTTGTTTCAGTTTATTGTGCACAATGCGAGTGATCAGAGGGGACCGACAGTGTCAGGCTGAAGGGGCTCGCAGGAGAATTGGGGACTGTCACTTCTAATATTCAGTGAGTCCAGGGACTTAGAGAGGAAGCCAGAGATTGAGAAGGGAGATGGAGAAGGGACTGGAATCTGTTATACTCAGTGTCATGTGTTATAATGTAACGCGGTGCCGTTCGTACAGCAAAACTGCATAACAGTGATAATAGACCATTAAAGGGGAACTCCACTGGAAAACACTTTCCTTTAAATCAACTGGTGCCAGAAAGTTAAACAGATTTGTAAATTACTTCTATAAAAAAAAAAAAAGCCCAATCCTTCCAGTACTTATCAGCTGCTGTATAATGCACAGGAAGTTCTTTTCTTTTTGAATTTCTTTTCTGTCTGACCACAGTGATCTCTGCTGACACCTATGTCTGTCTCAGAAACTGTCCAGAGTAGGAGCAAATTCCCAAAACAAACCTCTTTTGCTCTGGGCAGTTCCTGACATGGACAGAGGTGTCAGCAGAGAGCACTGTGGTCAGGCAAAAAGGAAATTCAAAAAGAAAAGAACTTCCTGTGTATTATACAACAGCTGATAAGTACTGGAAGGATTGGGATTTTTAATAGAAGTAATTTACAAATCTGTTTAACTTTCTGGCACCAGTTGATAAGAAAATGTTTTCCAGTGGAGTGCCCCTTTAAAGCGTCAAATGTTAAAAATGCAGCGTGGGGGCACTCAGGCTTTTGTCATGTTTAGTATTTTGAAGATATATGTTGGTAATAGAGAGAAAATCCTGACATATTCTACTAAAAAATCACAAAGTGGCATAAGTTGCTCTTGACTCCCATTTGAAAAAGTTGATGGCTGGGCATGAATTTGTTTTTTTTTTTTTTTCAGAATTTTTAGGAAGACATAACAGAATACAGTTTCCCATATATAAAATAAATGGTCAGTGGAATATGTCACAAGTGCAGTCTACTGGCATTAGCGTTGCCACCAGTTATGGATATGAATATGACATTCTATTTGCTTTATTTGTGTTTTCGTGCCTATAAGCTTCACAGAGTTAAATGCCCCCTTTTCAACACAGGAAGGGTTAATTTCAATGGAACATCTTGTCTTTTGGTATAGACCGGTCTGCCTGTTTCTAGGCGGTGTTTTACGGATAGGGAATAACCTGGAGGGTGTAGAATCTGGGAGGGGCTTATTTTAGTTAAACGACTTTGCTGGTCATTGTTGGCTCTCTTTCCTTTTTTCACCTCTAGCTGTGGCTGAAACATTTTCCAAGATGTCGGCCTCCAGGTTACAGGGCCACATGGGTCAACAAAGGCCGATCCATCCGCCAGAACAGCTGAAACTTCCATCTACATTTTTCATCTAAGATCCTGGGATGCAAAGTATAAAACGTTATAATTTCTGTGCATTTTATATTTGTCTAGATGAAATCACTTGGATCGCCTCGATCTGCCTTTATGGCCATCATGTGATATGTACTTAGTCCTGCAGAGATAATTGTCTAGTTAGTATTACAAGGGTTAAACTAGGATATGTGTATTATCTTATCAAACATTATTATCTTTTGCTGCATTCTGAGTGATTGTCAATATTGTTTGTTAACTGTTAGGATATAACTCTAAATCATAAAGGGGGTATAAAGCCCAGGGGAAGTGCTCTAAAACACTATACAAACTACACAAATATATTGTGACCCATTAAAAGTCAAATTAAACAATGAAACCTATTGTACCAACTGTTTGGCCCAACACGTTTCCACCGCATTCCACAGCTTCCTCAGGGGAATAGCATTGGTACAAGTAACATACTGGTAGTTTACTTTGAATATGACCACCATAGAGTTATGCTATATAGGTAAACAAGATAATGTATCCCAACTACCTGCCCTGATATAGCATAATAGGCAAATATAAGACACTAAGATGCATTAAAATATATCATAGGGTACAGAGTTCAATACCAGACCAAGTTTGCTTTCTGGTGATACCTTTCATACACCAGGAAACTGCTAGGTGTCTGAAACTCAGATGCAGGTTCTGGCGCAAACCACAGTGGTGGGGAGCCAACTCCTGGCTTGTGGTGCTCTGCAATATTTACCTATATTGCACAACTTTATGGTGGTCATATTCAAAATAAACTACAAGTATGTTACTTGTACCAATGCTATTCCCCTAAGGAAGCTGTGGAATGCAGCAGAAACACGTTGGGCCAAACAGTTGGAACAATAGGTTTCATTGTTTAATTTGACTTTTAATGGGTGACAATATATTTTGCGGTGTATTTTAGCAAATATATATTAAAAACTAGGTTTTAGAGCACTTCCCCTGGGCTTAATACCCCCTTTATGATTTATTCTATT